>NC_059356.1:13455012-13680012 GCF_019703515.2 Myxocyprinus asiaticus | reverse complement strand
AATAGAGAGAGATGTAATGTGAAAAAATAAACTACTGACATACACTACAGTCAAAAGTTTGGACACACTTGACTGAATTTATGTTCCTCATTAGTGCCCGACCGATATATTGGTCAGCCGATATTATCGGCCAATATTAGCCTTTCACCGATATATCAGTATCGGCGTATATGTTTACCGATATGTGCAGATACGAAAACTTTTTTTCAGACCATATAATGCAGAAAACAATGCTTTAGAATTGGTGTCATTAAGTAGTTTGTCCAGCAGAGCATGCTCCGACTCCACTGTTTACAGAGCTGACTCTGAGCTGACGGTGGCTCTGCAGACAGGGCGGAGTTCAGCGGTGTCTTTTCGGTAAGTTGCGAGCTAGTTTGTGAAATACATACTGGAAATTTAATAAAAAATGACCCCATCATTTTCCTTCTTCAATATAACTAATATAACGTTAACCCTGTCCCTGATAACCATGTCACTCATGTCTGTTTGCTGTTAGCCAGCTATAGTTTGTCAGTACAGTAAGTAATGTAGCATATTGAAAGGTAAACATCAGAGCATCTTTTTGCAGCTCAGCAGACAACAGTGCAGTGGTGTATTGTGTTTGTTGAGTGTTGATTTCACGCTATGCTGTTACCTAGTTGGTGAGACGCAATGCTAGTCCATCTTTTACTCTCTCTGACAACGGGCTTATAGCTAACTAGCTAACCACGTAGCTACTTTCATTGCTTGTCAGCTGAGTGGAAGCTAATGTGTAAACATGTATTCACCAAACTGTTTTATTCAGGATTCACAGTTTGTTACCCCCTTCAACCGAACAATTCCAGTCATTGCATTTATAAAACATAATATTTAAAAGTCTGGTTTTCCACCGTTGAAAGTTCCCCTGAACTTGTACAGAATACGGTGTAACACCGCTTGACTCGGCAGGTGAAAATGCTTCTTGTTTTACAACCTGCCAATAACTGACTGGCAATATTAATATAGTCAGCATTTGACTGATACTAAACAGTAATACTGATGTTTATTTAGCTATTTATTTTATTTATTCTTTATTTAATAGTCAGCAATTGACTGATACTAAACATACAGTACTGATGTTTATTTAGCTATTTATTTTATTTGAATTTATTATTTATTTTAATGGTCAGCAATTGACTGATACTAAATATATAGTACTGATGTTTTTTAAGCTATTTATTGTATTTTTATTTATTCTTTATTTTCTCAGTGTTCATTTGTAGAATTTGTTGACAATGTATAACAATAATGTTAAATATTCTTTGATAAAATTATTTGTATAAGAAAGCAGCCTTCTGATTACCTTTGCATAGTCATATCGGTGCAAAATCAGTGAAACATCCACATAGAAAAGGTCTGTTTTCATTCCAGCTCAAAAATTAAATATATCGGACACCTTATCGGTAATCGGTGAATTTCTCCCCTCTAAAATCGGTATCATCTCAAAAATCCCATATCGGTGGGGCTCTATTCCTCATGATCTTAAAAAGCATTTTTTGATTTAAAGGCTTAAATGCTTGAAATTAGTTTTGCAGACAAATATAATCGCCTACAAATTTATTTCTTAAATTGGACCAGATAATGAAGGAAAAGGAGCCAATAAAGTATTCCCTTGCTTCCTTTTGTGTCATTTAAAAGTTTTAATGACTTTCCTATCATTTTAAAATGTGGAAAATAGTAATAACGAAAAATGTGTAGGAGTGTCCAATCTTTTGACACAGTATGTAAATTCTCTCACATTTTGAGGATTACATCGCCAGAACATCTGTGAAAGCGTGCTTTATCTGGAAGTAATTGCATTACACTTAAAAATAATATTTGTGTGCAAATACCTATAAGCATCTTAAAACAAGCCGATTTGCATAACTTCTAAATCATAACATTGCATAAAACATCTGCTGAATGTCGTTCTTACATTTGCCAGGAACGTTTCAGTGACATACTTTAATGCAGATGGGGCAATTGTTATAAAATGACATCGACCAGATGTCACACATCGAATAGAAAAGGCACACATCGAAAAGAAGTCACTGCAAAAAACTCAACAAAATCAACACCATATTCAAACAATGAATGAGGGCGTAAACCAGTGAAAAACAAACAAACACGTGAGCATGTGAGTGACCACGTGAGTAAATAAGGAAGTACAGAGGAAATGAATGGGGTAAACGACTCCCGGATGGCCACGAAAAATGGAGCCAAGGTTTCCTCAAACAGCCTTTCTCGTCTGAGCATGGTCTTAAAAGCACCAATAAAAGCGAATTGGAAGCACGTAATAATTAGTTAAGGGCACATACATGCTCACGTGGGCAGAGAGATCAATAAGCATTAGCAGGATAAGTGGGAAGGGATCTAGAGGGTCTTCCAATAAGGCGAACGGTGAGAGAAAGAGAGAGAGAGAGAGAGAGAGAAAGATAGGCCTGTGAACTGATTAAGGGGAGAAAGGAAATGCAGGGCTTGCTGGCGACTGGCTAAGAACAGTGCTTGATGCATTTAGGCCAGTCATTCCACAGATGTCTGTTTATGTCATAATACTATAGTGTATCTGTCAGAAATTTAAGCAGGTCTAGTTTGGACATGGTGTTACATACAGTGGATTAATTGCTAAAAAACTTGGTCTCATTTTACAGAAAAGACCCCCAAATATAAAAAAAAAAAAGATTCCAAGAATTCATATATAATACTGTGTATGTTTATAATCTTATAATGAACATAATTTGTTTTTTATATCTTTTTTTTTTTTTTGTCCTAATGAAATTCTGATTTTGTTTGCTCTCCCTGCAAAAAGTTTTATTTCATTCCACTAGATGGCAGCAAGTCCTAGGAAAAAGACATTTTTATCTACCACCTTCCATCACAAAATACAGATCAGAAATGTAGTTAGTGCTCTAAAGGCCCAGGTATACTTCACTTTGCGCATTCCGTTCCATCTCACGCACAGTTGTGTGTGCACAGCTTTGAAAGTATACCTCAAGCGGATGAGCGCGAATGGACGCGTTCGACACATGCGCAGTACAATTGTTTTGTTATACGCTACCAGACGTTAGAGGGCAGCACCGAGTCGTGTCATTTACAGGACATCTGCTCTGAAGGATAAAGAAGAAAAACTGAGGATCTGCCATTAGAGGAAGCAAGAACAACAACAACTGGAGAAGGATATGTTTGACTACTACTTGACAGTACAGCCCAACTGTGCATATTGCCACCTAGTGGACTCTTCTATCTCAACAGTCAACCTTGCACATGCACGTTTGTCTGCGCACGGTCCGCGTGGACAGAAAAATCTTGCTGCACGCGGACACTGTGTGCGGACATCCAAATTGTCCCAATACCTTTGGGCCACTGTAAATGGCATCCTATCTCCATGTTGACATAAAATTGGCATCATATATACAAACATGGGAAAAATGGGTAAAAAAAACCAACAAAAAAACACCTCATACTTCTCTTCTGTGAAGGAAATACTCAAATTACTGCAAATAAACCAACAATAATTAGACAACACTTACACTGCAAGCAGCCATCGAGACTGCTTTGCCAATCCCAGGCATGCTACAAGACAGATGACCAGGTCCAAAATCAGCAGCAGCAGGTAAGTTAACCATCTAAAAAAAAAACAATAAAGATGAGAACGGAAATAAATATTCAGGTTGAGTATTATTACTATTTGACTTCATGTAGATGTCTTTAATATGTACATTAATATAACATTAAAATACTTATAATACAATGTATTAACTGTGTAACTACATGTTGTTCTGCAACATTTTTGCAAGATTCACATTTGCTGCTACTGAGGTTGAGGTACAGGTTGGTTCAGGAGAAGAGGTAGGGTTAGAGGTTACAGTTAAGGTTTAGGAAAAGGGTTGGGGTAAGGTTAGGTTTAAGATTAGGGTTAAGATTAAGAGTGTAACTACAGAATTCAATGCAGGTACAATGCAACAACATATGTCAATAATAAGTGCATTGTAGCAAATGCTTAAATACATAGTAGTTAAAGACATCTTATATAAAGTGGCTCCTATATTTTAATATTCATCTGATCATGGTGTGTGGGAGCACACTGTCAGCAGGTCTCTAAATATGACTTTAAAAGTTGGTGTTTAGGGCACTCTAATTATCCTCCCATTTGCTGTTGTACGTTCCCCGTCCACGTGGTTAATAATTCAACAGAGCAAATTCATACACATAAGAATTTCATGAGCTCCAGCCTAGAACGTAGAATGGACAACCTGCTCAACAATTCTTCCAGAGAATATGTTTCCTTCAGCAATCATACATACTGTGCACTTGAACGCATTACATTTCTGTAAAAGATTTGCAAATTGGCCTTGTAGGGTGGGCAGTTGACATGAAATGCATTTGGGAAGGTGACATTAGTAAATCATTTGTTATTATTTTACATGCAGCTTTAAAATCTCATATTAGGAGACTACATGGAATATTTTTACTTTTTAAAATTCAATTAAACACATTCATCACACAAGAGTATTTAAAATGAACTAATGAATTTTAATTAAAAATTGTAAAAACTTTACAAAACCCATAATAAAACCTTTTCATTATACATTCATATGTATTTTAACCTGAAATCTTGATAAAAAAAATTATTTAAAAAAAAAAAGTCCATGGACACGTTATGCATTAACCACAATTAAAAGCTGGTACTTTGCTGTGTAAAGGACAGGTTTTCCATTCTGCATTGGTGTCGCAGTGGTTCCAGGTCTGTATGGTTTGGAGCGCTATTGGAATGTTTGGCAAGTATAACCACAATCCGATCAGTAATCCTAAACCATGAGGACTTAAAAAAAAAGTCCACACATCTTGAAACAGAGAAAGAAAGAAAGTCATAGAGACAAAGGAGGAATCAAGGGAGGAAGTCCAGAGGATGGGCAATTAGATTTTCTTCTGAGTAATGGAGGGGAGGGAGGTTTGGCTGTTGCTCCTCAATAGCACAGTCTTTTAGCTGCTTGAAACACTAGCTACCCATCAATATCTGCACTGCAAGTTCATAACATGCAGGCCTACAAATGGAAATGTAATCTTCTTGGAGGACATACAAATCAATTCAACATGACTAATAGCTCCAAAATGGCACAAGCAGCCTTGTCCAGATGAGATCCAGCAGTAGTGCCAGCAAAGATCAACACAACAGGAGAAGTAGGCAAATATTGGTACCTTTATTTTATTCAGAGTGAATTAATAAAAGGCATTTTTCCAGAAATCAGCATGGAGTAGAATTCTCTTGGTGTGAGAGGCATGGTTTCGAATATACAAAACTTTGGTCACGTGAGGAATAAGGCCAAATGCATGTTTGAGGATTAACCTTCAGGGTTCAATGGATGCGCCGGCGCGTCCTGCTGGATTTTTTTCCTCATAAAAGCAGAAACAACTTAAAATACTCCGTCATTTTTGGGCATACAGATAAGTGTAAGACATCACTGGAGTCTATAAAGGGTCTACTTTTATTTGTGTACACTCACAACAACAACAAAACCTTGTGCTTTTGTAAAATGAAGAAAATAAACAGGGTGCGCTTTCAGTTGTCTGTCTCCGCGAGCATCTTTCTGAAACACGTCACAAAAATGAACTGAAACTCCACGAATACTTATCAGACAAACATGAAACATATGTCTAAAGAAAGCTTAAAATATCTACTTTTAAATAAAACAATTCAAATGTAAAACAAATATTATCCTGCAATGTAATCTGTATGGAACAAAGCGATGAGATCACACCCACCAGCAGAGCGCGCTATTCATACAGAATTGAGGCGATCAATGCAAATGGTAAACGCCCCCAAAAGTGCCTTAAAAAGAATCAAGTTCATTCACTTTCCTGCGTGTTTGGAAGATGGCACGCTACATGGGTGAGGAAGTTCCTGGATATTGACGAAGAGTTCACATTTTCCTCAAAAGAAGAGCGGGATTCCGACGAGGAACGTTTGCATTTTGAAGAGCGACTTGATCCAGCCGAGGATACAATTTCGGATGAGTAAGTCTTTACTTACATTCGATGACATGCTATTTTACATATTTTACTAGTTGGACTATTTCCAGACTTGCCAGCCAGTATTCAAAGTACTGAAATTTGAAATATGTCCTAATAAGGTTTAGTTTTAGTTACATTTAAATGTTGTTTCGGCTAAAGCAGGTATTTAAATTGTATGCTGTATGATATAAATATGATATGTAATATGACATAAAATTATATTTTAACTAGTGTTTATGCTGCCTCATTATCATCTTTGAAGCTTGTGCTTGCAAATATCTGTTCGGGTGTAAATGTGTCAAATGTGCTGTAAATATGCCCATATTAGAAAATCAGCATATTAGAATGATTTCTGAAGGATCATGTGACACTGAAGACTGCAGTAATGATGCTGAAAATTCAGCTTTGATCACAGGAATAAATTGCATTTTACAATATATTCAAATGGAAAACAGTTATTTTAAATTGTAAAAATATTTCACAATATCACTGTTTTAGCTGTATTTAGGATCAAATAAATGCAGCCTTGGTGAGCTGAAGAGACTTCTTTTAAAAACATAAAAAAATCTTACTGATCTAAAACTTTTAAATGATAGTGTAGGTCTGAAGTTTTTAAGTAAAGTCTTTATGTAAAGAAAATGTATAGTCAGATTACTTCATTTAACTTAAACTTGATTTTGTGAATAAGCTACAAACAATACATTCAATCATTAAGTCTCCTCACATTCATTCTCTCTCAGGGGAGGGGTCTTTGTCTCCTCAGGTGTGAATCACAGTTCTCAAAAGTCTTGTGAACAAATGTTTAGTATGTGTTATATGACCTTATTTCAGTGACTTAAAATGTGTTTTTTCAAAAACCACGCATAAACGTTATTTTCTCAAAAATACATGTTGCTCTCATATTATTGTAGCCCAGACTGTGCTGAATACAGATTATTGTTCTACAGTGTAGAATTTAGCCATTAATATGTTTTTAAGCAACTGAAAAAAGCACAAATGTCAAGGCACGTCAAAACTTCTCCAGGGCCCAAAACACCCTCAGACCCCAGAGGGTTAAAGCCACAGTTTTGAGTAGGGCCATATGGATGTTTGAGGAGTTGGGTGGCATGTTTGAGGAGCAGGGTGACAAGTTTCAGGAGTTGGACCACATGGAAGTTTGAGGAGTAGGTCGACATGTTTGACTAGGGTGACAAGTTTAAAGGGCAGTTTCGTGTCGAACCTACTGTCGGGACGCAGATTTGATCAGCCTAGTTGTGTTTGTGCATGTGCCGTTGTTCGTCCGGAGTGCATGACTGTCTTGTTTTGGTCGGCGTGTGGTGTTTGTGTTCGTTTGCCTGCACGTGTTGTTCTGTTGTGTTTGCCATGCGTTCAACTGTCAGTTTTCGCCCCGCCCTCTTGTTACCCTGTTAGTTCATTATTACACTCACGTGTTACCCCTGATTAGCTTCCCCTTATATTCCCTTCATGTTTTTTGTTCCGTGCCAGATCGTGTTTATGAGTCTAGATAGTCACGTCTTTTCATCTTGCCATTCCTGGTAGTCTAGTTATCTAGTCAAGCCTTATTTTCTTCAGTTTTGATTTTGCTTTGGATTCCAAGTTATTTCTATTTTGCTTTCTTTTGCTGTGTCTTGAGCTCTCTAGTTATCCAGCTTGGTCTTGATTTTTTAGTTAATCCAGTCTATTTACTCCTTCCTTTTTCTATATTTTCTACTAAGCATAGTTAATAGGCTTTTTTTGTTTTGTATTTTATTTTTTCTCCTGTGGCTTGCCTTCAGATCTGTTTTGTCTTTTTCCCTTTTTTTTCTTTCTTTTTTTTCCTCTCCAGTCTCCCCCTCTCCCTGGCTGCTGGACAGTGTTTATCTTCCTGCCACCTCCGGCTTCCCTGCTGCCATCTCCCTTCCTCCTGCCTCACCTGCCACCACTGCCCGTTGCTCACCCTGTCTCACTCACCACCATCCTTGACCTCCTGTGCTTACTGCTGGGCATTACCATTCCATGGACTTTGTCTATGCTACCTGAGGCCGTCATTGACTGTGGGCCTTATCCAGTTAAGCTCTTGCTTCTGTTTGTCACCCCCCTGAACTCCCATTTTCCCAATAAATCGTGTATTACCCTGCAAATGAATCCTCTTCTTTCTGATCCCTGATAGTACGATCTGGCCAGCTATGGATTCAGCAGGGTCAGACGCAGTCCGGACCGCCGTCGCCCAGCAGAGGATTCTGCAAGGACAACATGCCTCACAGATCACAACCACCACCCGTGATGTAAAGGTAATGGCCAACCAGATGGCAGACATCACCGCACAGCTTAGAGAATTGTGGAGGGACCAGGATTCCATCAGAGCGGTTGCTGCTGCTGCCTCACCTTTTGTACCTGCTCACTCCAGTTTGACTACAGAACCCCGAGTGTCCATGCCGACCCCCTACGATGGCGACCCCATGTCCTGCCATTAATTCCTGACTCAGTGTTCCATCAGCTTTGCCTTACAACCTACCACCAATGCTTCAGAGGTCACCAAGGTGGCAGTTGTCATCACTCTGCTCTCTGGCAAGGCTCGTGAATAGGGAACCACTGTGTGGGCAGCCAAGGCTCCGTTCTGTGCCTCCTTCGAGCTGTTCGAGAAGGAGATGTTGAAGGTATTCGATCGTTCATTGGCCGGCAAGGAGGCCGCTAGCCAGCTCGCCAGGTTGAGACAGGGGGACCTCTCTGTGACTGATTACTCCATCCGCTTCCACACTCTTGCTGCCTTAACTGGATGGAATGAGGAGGCTTGCTGGGACCGCTTCCGGGAGGGCCTTAACGATGACCTCCAGGAGGAAATTGCCATTCATGACTTACCATCATCATTCGACAGCCTGGTGGATTTGGTCCTCAGAGTGGAGACTTGTCTAGAGATGCGTCGTCAGAGACGATCTGCCCGCGTGGCGGTAACCAGCCGTGGTCCTGAGCCTCACCCAGAGCCAGAGCTCATGCAGGTGGTGTGGATGCGTCTGGCAGCAGAGGATAGACAACACCGCATAGCCCAGGGACTCTTTACTGCGGCAAACCAGGACATTTTGCAGTTCAGTGCCCGTTAAAAGCCAGGGCTCGCCAGTAGTTGGGGAAGTACTGGTGAGCGTTACCCCCTTGTCTTGTTCCCCCTGCTCCTGCACCCTTCTTCCTGCCACAGTCGGTTGGGGCCCCTACTCGAGACATTGCTCTGTCTTAGCTGATTCTGGTGCGGAGGGTGACTTTATTGATGCTGAATTGGTGGCTCGTTGGAGAATACCTACCTCCCTTCTCCAGAAACCTATCACAGCGAGGGGACTTAACGGCTCCATCTTGGCCCAAATAACCCATGTCATTTACCCTGTAAGCCTAGTCATCTCGGGCAACCACCGTGAGGAAATTGTGTTCTACCTCCATAAGTCTCCTAACACCGCCATTGTATTGGGGCATCCATGGCTGGTTAAGCACAATCCCCATGTGAGTTGGTCAGAAAATTCTGTGTTCACGTGGAGCTCTTTTTGTCATAAGTTTTGTCTGGGTGTTCTGGCTCTGTTTCTTCTATGTTACAGGAAGAGGCGCTGGACCTAACCGTGTTCCTGTGAAGTACCTTGGTCTGCGACATGTGTTCAGCAAGTCCCGGGCGGCATCTCTTCCTCTGCATCAGCCATATGACTTTACTATTGACCTCCTCCCAGGCACTTCTCCGCCCGAGGGTCGCATGTATTCCCTCTCTGGACCTGAGAGGGAGGCACTGGATAAGTATGAGTCATTGGTGGCTGGCCTCATCCTGACCCTCCTCTTCGCCTGCAGGCGTGGGGTTCTTCTTCGTAAGGAAAAAGGATGGCTCACTCCGCCCCTGCATCGATTATCGTGGGCTGAATGACATCACCATAAAGAACCGGTACCCCCTGCCATTGATGTCGACTGCTCACGAGCTGTTGCAGGGAGCTCGGGTCTTCACGAAGTTGGATCTCCGCAATGCCTACCACCTGGTTCGGATCAGGGAGGGTGATGAGTGGAGGACGGCGTTCAACACCCCCACTGGGCACTTTGAATATAGGGTGATGCCCTTCGGGCTTACTAATGCCCCGGCTGTCTTCCAGGCCCTGGTTAACGATGTGTTGAGAGACATGATCAATAGATTTGTCTTTGTGTACCTTGACGATATCCAATTTTTTTCTCCCTTCATTACAGTTACACATTCAGCATGTACGCCAGGTGCTTCAACGTCTTCTAGAGAACCAGTTGTACGTTAAGGCGGAGAAATGTATGTTCCACGCTGACTCTGTTCTGTTCCTGTGGCAAATAATCTCGGCGGAGGGGATTATGGTAGATCCGGCGAAGGTAAGGGCTGTCTCAAAATGGCCAGTCCCTGACTCCCGTAAGGCGTTGCAGCAGTTCCTGGGTTTTATCTGCAACTTCAGTCAAACCGCTGCACCCTTGACAGCTCTAACCTCCACTTGTGTACCTTTCAGGTGGTTGGACCAGGCTCAAGAAGCTTTCCAGAAACGTCAAGAATTTTTTCACCTCTGCACCTGTCCTGTCAGTTCCAGACCCTGATCTGCAATTTATTGTGGAGGTGGATGCATCTGAAGTTGGGGTAGGAGCAGTCCTCTCCCAGTGATCTCCTCGCGATGGAAAAGTACACTCTTTTTTCCTTTTTTATTTATGATTTTTTTTTCTCTCCAGTCTCCCTGGCTGCTGGACAGTGCTTATCTTCCTGCCACCTCCAGCTTCCCCGCTGCCATCTCCATTCCTCCCGCCTCACCTGCCACCACTGCCCGTTGCTCCCCGTCTCACTCGCCATCATCCTTGACCTCCTGTGCGGACCGCTCTTGGCTGGGCATTACCATTCCAATGGTCATTGACTGTGGACCTTATCCAGTCTAGCCCTTGCTTCTGTTTGTCATCCCCCCCCGAACTCCTGTTTTCCCAATACATTTTGTATTACCCTGCAAATTGCATCCTCTTCTTTCTGAACCCTGACACCTACACTGTAGGCTTGCATAAGTCATAGTTCTGCGTTAGTGTACAGTTAAATAACTGTAGCATTAAAAACAAGTTCATCAAAGTATGTGAACATGTTGAGATTTAGGGACATATTATTTAGTATACATGTTGTCTGGTAGAAAGGAGCTTCTCCTGGATTGTTAAGTCATACAGAGCTGGGCAATATAGCTCTATATCTCCATATTTATTTATTTTTAACCTATTGAATATATTCAAAACGTTAAAATCTAGGTAAAAATCTAGTTAAAAATAATGGAAGCCATGCTTTCCAAAATTTTTCACAATATGAACGTAAGGGAGACTGATTTGTAATCATTATCTGCCGACCTTTTTTTTGTGAATGGACAGGCAGTGCAAAAAAACTAAACAAAAAAAACTTTATTAACTTTTTGGATGCTAGTTGAATGTTGTTATAATACAGAATTATTAATGTGGGAGCGAGTCAAGATTATTGTTATAATATAATACTGAATTATTATTATTATTTTGAGGATTGGATTTGTTTTATATAATATATTTCTGTTGTATTTACTTCACCTTCACCTGGAGCTTTTATTTAGACAGAAAAATGAAAGTGCGGTGTGAATGACATTTCACAGCTTTCCTCATCGTTTTAAGTCTGGTAAAACAATATCTTTGCCTCCATTTCCATAATAGGCCTACTGTGTTGAGTTCTTAGATTTATATAATTAATTGGTGTGGTACAGATGTTTGGAATTGCGTGAAGGTGTTAACCTGCAACACATTGCTTTCACAATGCACGGGAACCGCCCTGAGACGCTGACATGGCCGGGATAGCCTTCTTTGAGTGTCATGGTCTGACCGTCACCAGAGACAGTGCCATCAAGCAACATTCGTGGTCCAGAGGGACACATTTTTGCTCTTGGCTGATATTATACATGCTTTACAGGAAGAAATATGAGCACTTCACAGGAAGAAATCACTGTATTTGCGCATGTTTTGTGTGGTTAGTGAATTAAATCTTTGAAAGAAATTCTGTAATTTCTTTAAACTAAATATCTGCATATTTGCAGATAATATATATTATAGAATTTGTATTGCTTTCATTAGACAAGACAGTTAAAAGTTACAGGGAAGTGTTGAAAAGAGATAGGGAGAATGAAACGCAAGAGCACTTGCGTGAGCTCATGCGCGTCTGCTCAGTCAGGGGACTGCTTGAATGAGACTTTGAACACCGGTCTATTATTGTGGTAACACGATGGCATGTAACAGCAAACGGAACAGTCATTCACACATCTCAGATGGCTCCTTCATGAACAAAGCTGGCGGTTCTCGGCACCATCACGACTTACGAAATAAATCGGCCAAATGGGAAAATTAATGCCAATAATTTGAAAATAATAAATATCGGCCGATTTATCGGCCTCTGCAATATATCGGATGCCACCAATTAAAATAAGTCCCAAGAATATATAAAATGATGAATACATCTTAAAATAATCTTGGAGAAAATATGACACCAACTTAGATATCTTTTTGATCATCCTGGGGGACGGTCACTGGTTACAAAGCTGACCAATCAAAGCTGTTGTGGTCTGCGTAGACACTGCACATCCGGCTATGGTGTAGGCTATGACGTAACTGCTGTAGCTATGCATAGCCTATGGCGTAGATTCGATGCAGAATAAATTGGCCTTGAGGAGTAGGGTGACAAGTTTAAAGAGTAGGGCCACATGGATGTTTAAGGAATATGGTGACGTGTGAAGAATTGGGCAACAAGTTTAAGTAGTAGGACAACAAGTTTGAAGAGTAAGACCACACGATTGTTTGAGGAGTAGGGTGACGAGTTTGAAGAGTAAGGCCAAATGGATGTTTGAGGAGTATGGTAACAAGTTTGATGAGTAGTGCCACAAGTTTGAGGAGTGAGGCTACATGGATGTTTGAGAAGTAGGGTCGCATGGATATTTGAAGAGAAGGGCCACAAGTTTAATGAGTAGAGCCACGTGTTTAAGGGGTATGTCTACATGCCTGTTTGAGAAGCAGAGGCACAAGTTTGAAGAGTAGGGTTATGTGCAATTTTTAGGAGTAGGGCCACATGTTTGAGAAGTAAAGTGACATGTTTGTTAAAGTTTGAGAAATAGGAAAAGTTCGAGGAGTAGGACCACATGATTGAGGAAAAGGTCCACAATTTTGAAAAGTAGGGCCACATGCACATTTGGGAACTATGGCCACATGTAGGTCTGTGAAATTGTGACATGCTTATTGACTAAGGTCACATGAATGTTTGAGAAATAGGGCCACATGTTTGAGAAATAAGGCCACAAGATCTGGAAAAGCCAAACAAATCTTTGACCCACATCTACACCAGCAGTCTCTAGAGTGCAAGTAGCTCTGGCTTTGATCTCTTGCAAACCCTTTAAAGTGCATGCCAAGCAGATTACCCAAGAGCATTAAATGAGCCTCAGTCCACAAACATTCTCACTTCACCAGCCTGAGGCAGCTCACCTGTAGTATTCTATAAATGCAGTTCGGTCCGCAATGGCTGCCAAATCCACTTGCACCTTGCTGGTATCTGGCATGGCTGTGAGCTGCTGGATGATGTTGTCGGCCATCTGCTGCATGAAGCGCAGGGTTTGGGTGTAGTCTCCTCGTGGAGAGAATATCTCATCCAACCGCTCCAGGTGCTCCTTCATCCCCACCCGCATGTTACCCAAAGAGTTACCCACCTGAGAGCAAAGAGAAGGAAAAACAGATGATGATCATTACCAAGCAAATGGTAGTGATCTTGCACATTAAGCACACTATATTGCCAAAAGTATTCGCTCATCTGCCTTTAGACGCATATGAACTTAAGTGACATCCCATTCTTAATCCATAGGGTTTAATATGACGTCGGCCCACCCTTTGCAGCTATAACAGCTTCAACTCTTCTGGGAAGGCTTTCCACAAGGTTTAGGAGTGTGTTTATGGGAATTTTTGACCATTCTTCCAGAAGCGCATTTGTGAGGTCAGACACTGATGTTGGACAAGAAGGCCTGGCTCGCAGTCTTCGCTCTAATTCATCCCAAAGGTGCTCTATCGGGTTGAGGTCAGGACTCAGTGCAGGCCAGTCAAGTTCACACCAAACTCGCTCATCCATGTCTTTATGGACCTTGCTTTGTGCACTGGTGTGCAGTCATGTTGGAACAGGAAGGGGCCATCCCCAAACTGTTCCCACATAGTTGGGAGCATGGAATTGTCCGAAATCTCTTGGTATGCTGAAACATTCAGAGTTCCTTTCACTGGAACTAAGGGGCCAAGCCCAGCTCCTGAAAAACAACCCCACACCATAATCCCCCCTCCACCAAACTTCACAGTTGGCACAATGCAGTCAAACAAGTACCGTTCTCCTGGCAACCGCCAAACCCAGACTCGTCCATCAGATTGCCAGATGGAGAAGCGTGATTCGTCACTCCAGAGAACGCGTCTCCACTGCTCTAGAGTCCAGTGGCGGCGTGCTTTACACCACTGCATCCGACGCTTTGCATTGCACTTGGTGATGTATGGCTTGGATGCAGCTGCTCGGCCATGGAAACCCATTCCATAAAGCTCTCTACGCACTGTTCTTGAGCTAATCTGAAGGCCACATGAACTTTGGAGGTCTGTAGCGATTGCATCCGCTGACCCTGCTCTGTCATTTTACGTGGCCTACCACTTCGTGGCTGAGTTGCTGTCATTCTCAATCGCTTCCACTTTGTTATAATACCACTGACAGTTGACTGTGGAATATTTAGTAGCGAGGAAATTTCAAGACTGGACTTGTTGCACAGGTGGCATCCTATCACATACCACACTGGAATTCACTGAGCTCCTGAGAGCGGCCCATTCTTTCACAAATGTTTGTAGAAGCAGTCTGCATGCCTAGGTGCTTCATTTTATACACCTGTGGCCATGGAAGTGATTGGAACACCTGAATTCAATTATTTGGATGGGTGAGCGGATACTTTTGGCAATATAGTGTATGTAAGCATTGGCTCAATATCACCTTTCCCCCTTTTACGTGAACAGAGAATGGAGGGTAAAACTGGCATCGACAAGAAGCTATTTTAGTAGTGAAACACTACCAGACAACAAGAGCAAATACACAGATACAAGTTCTCTCTCACATAGCCGTTAATCATAATTAGTTTCAGGCAAGTTGTCAAAATGGAAATTTTGATGGAGCCCTGGAAATATGATGGTTTAGACAGTGAGCAAATACATGAGTAAGGTTATAAAGCAAAATCTACAAAATCTGGTTCATTTTATGGACTTAGATTAAAGAATGGTACTAGCTAAATAACCTTGTCAAGAGCATCACTACTTGACTGTTTTAGTAAAAGCTGTCTGCTTGTTTCAGGAATGTGTTTGAGTAAAACAAACTTTGGCTGCAAAAGAAAATTGCAAAAGTGTGGTAGGCTCAAAATTTGTCCACAAAGCAAAAATAAACTAGTTTGAGGTCAGCTTCTACAGCCCCCAATCACTCTTTCCAAAAGTTTTACTAAAGCTGGAGAAGAATTATGCATTCACAGTGATTTTGAGGGGGCAGAATTGCCACAGACAAGTCGCCAGTGCACTACTGAAATGCTTCTACTATCTGACCTCCCACAGAGTTATGGCCATTAAAAAAATGGGTACTTTTTCAGAACTAAAAGCGTTCCCTGTACAAACTTTCTCTGAAATTACTGTGTCATTATTTGGATTAACTACCAATTTGCTGCACACTGGTCTATTATTATTGGTTATTTAAGTTTGACCTGATCCTGAACATCAAGTTAAACAAAAACTAACAAGTTTTACATGTTGGTCAAATGCTTATCGAGCCAGAATAAGGTAAAATATGCACCAGACTTTATGCGGACAGTAAAAATTCTGCTTGCTATCTGTTCAACAAACATTGTCACAATCTGCAACGCACATGCTAATATTGTTCAATTTCTTATTATACATCAAATTATTTATATATAATTGAACAGTACATCTGTCTTTATAGGTTCTAAAATGCGTTTGCATGCTGAAAAATGTCTAATTGTGTTTGCTGGGTAAGTGTTTCTCCTCTCCTCTCCCTCATTGTGAGGCATTTCTGGTAAACCTCTTTTATGCACACTCTTGGCAATAATTATTCATTACAGTTTCACTTCAGTGAAATTAAATATGTGGCAAATTTGGAAAAATGCATTATCGTCTAGCTCTATAACTCACAATTTGAGACAACAGAACAGTAATTAAGATTCATAGAGCAGATTCATTGTCTCTGTGGATGGTGTGGATATTGCATCAAATAGAGTTTCAAGGATGCAAAATAGCAATCTATACACCACTTTATTCAAAGTTGCAACAGATATTTTGGCACACAACCAGTGGCAGCAACAGCATCAGCCATTTAAAATGCTTGGTATCTCAGAAAACTCTGTCCTCACACTCCCAATCACTTGAACATTCATGAATTCAGTTGTGCAGTCAAGCTTGGCCCAGGGATGTGGTCCTCTTTGCACATTACATTTAAAGAGGGAGTTTCACTAAATCTGAAATTGGATTTATGCAGTTCTGGTGGAGCCAAGGCTGTTTATTTCAATCCGAATGTTGTTTTTGTTGCATCACACTGTGAAACTTCTGCACTAGAGAGTTCATTAAGATATGAACACCCAACCATGAAACAGTAGAAAGATAATTGGTTTGACTGCTATTTTTATCTGCAATTCACACTTTTCTACCATACTGTTGGTTCTATAACGTCAAGTCTACTGATGTTTGGTGGGTCTCAAAAGAATAAAGCTCAACAATGGCATTACACCACAACAGAAAAAAAAAAAAAAACAGTATTTCAAATGTAACATAAATTCAATATTTATATAGGTTACGAATAGGTTAAATATTTAATATTTAACTCAATGTGTTTAGACTACCCACACAATTTGTAGGTGAATAAGACTTTTTTTAAAATCATTGACACCTATTTGCCAATGAATCATTCAGACTATTTAATTCAAAAAACTGACTCAAACATTTTTTTAGTGCAAACAGTTTTTCATTACTTGCAGTTTAACTATTTAATTCAAAGAAGAATTGACTCAAAAACAGATTAGTGCACAAAGTTTTTCATTCCTTTTTTTAAAATTTTTTTATTAACTTCCAATGCTTTTCAAGGCCATTTTGAAACTTTAACATAGCCACAGCCAAGTACATGCTTAAGTCAGATGTATTGTTACTATTATATTCACAAGCATATATTTTAATTGTGATTGTTTATAAATAATTATACTCTGAATATAATAAATCAGAGATAAAACAATATTTAAAAATGGCTTCTGCATATTTGTTATCAGACCAAAAAATAGAAAAACAACCTGTTACGGCTGTATAAAAACAATATTGTTTCATTTCTAATTGACGGAGATTGAGGATGAGAGTGCGGCAGGTAGTTCTTAGATGCTGAGAATCAGCAGAACAGAGGTTGTCACAGCATTGCCAGCAGGTTATGAACATCAGTGTCATGTCAGAAGAAACACTCTGCCAGCCAGCCAAGTGCACTGTTTACCACCAGATGCTAAATTACACAGCCTTCACATCCAAGCCATGCTGCTGGAAACAGAACTTGATTGTGGTTTGTTTGAAATTTAAAGGGGTCATGAACTGAGAAATCAAAATTCTTTGATTTTTCGACATATAAGAGGTCATTGTACTATAAAAACATCCTGTAAGTTTCAGAACTCAAAACTTTCTCATTAGTCTAAAAACAGCTTATATTGAAGCCAATCTGCCAAAACGACAGGATGTGGAATGTGCCACTTTATTACATAATAGTGTGGCTAAACACCGCCTCCGCAGAAGATAAATGCCTGCTTCTACATCACTGCCTGTTTGGCCCCGCCCATCAATTCACACATGTAGTAAGTAATTAACGAGAGAGGCAAATGCAGGTCTACGCAGAAACCAAACGATAAAGATGGCTCCGAAGACAACAAGACGCTGTGCATTGCCAAGTTGTGGAAAAACACAGTCTTTGCATTGCCTTCCTTCTGATCCCAACATTAGGAAAGAGTGGATGAACTTTATTTTTAATGAAGTTCCAGACCGCGTCAGTAAGAACTTGGTCCTTTGTTCACTTCATTTTACCGCGGATTCGTTTACGAACAAGGCACAATTCGACGCAGGATTTTCAGAAAAATTTAAATAAAAGACGATGCTGTGCCGACTATATTTGATCCGACAGTAATGTCGCACCACACAAGTGTGAGTAACTGTTTTTATTACGTGGTCACTATTGCTTTGTCTGTTATTACAGATTGTTTGATATGTACTGAGCATTTATGCATTTTTAACCTAAATCACAGCAGCGTCCATCTATGAATGATGTAAGCTGTCAAACACACATGCAGAAGTTTACATCGGTGGGCACACAGCTGTCCTTTGGAACTTTGGGACCTAATCATAGAAGCAAAGGTTTTTTTAAATATGCAAAAATGTTAGCCAATCAAACGCCAGTGGGCGTTTACTTCCGAGTCTACAATCTGCCACGCCTATTCAAACAGTGTGTTACAATGAGGGGGGGGGGTCAAAACAGGACAGAAATAGCCTATTACTTCTAAATAATGATGTTTTTTGATGTAAAAATCTTGATAACATTATAAGTGGACCTCAGAGAACAGTACAAAATAAAAAAATAAAAAGCAGTTCATGACCCCTTTAACATAGCGGTGAATTACAAAGGACTGTCCAATGCCTGGCACAAATAGCATTCTAGCACACTGCTTGCCACTACATCTACCATGAAATATTTACTATATACTACTTTTTCAGAAAGTTGTATTTTAAGCGGTACACAAAATGCAATGATAAATGTATCAAACAGCACAATTTGCAACCTAGTCTCATAGAACCACATTGCTATAATTACATGTTAGCAAAAATTTGTGTTATGTGCCTTGTTCTGTCTCACAGCAGTGTTTTGGTGAAATGAACACTAGAGGCACAACAACAAGTTTTATTCACTCTCACAAAAATCACCAGAAAACGGCAGATTAACAGTTCATAAACACTTACTGTATTTTTCGGTCTGTTACTCATACACTGCTTTCTAATGACATCAAAACACTAACTATAACGCATGATTTGACAGAAGATATATTTTAACGTTTGCATTACATAATCTACTACATTAATGTGGTGATGTGGGTGTGGCCGAGCAACATCTGTGGAGAGTGAGGCTGGGAGAGGAAGAATGGTAAGGATTGACACCTGTGGGTAATTATCTCTAACAGCTGTTCTGTGTTACAGTGAGAGATGGAGAGGGATAAAAATGATGTCCAGACTGCCAGAGGGGAGAGAGAGAGAGACACACACGAAGCTGACTGTTTGTGCATTCACATTGTGCTGAAAAGCAAACTGTATTGGTGTTAAAGAGGCCCTATTATGCTTTTTGGGATTTTACCTTTACCTAGCTGTTTGTGCATGTAAAAGTTTTGCAAAGTTACTAAGCACAAAGTCCACGCAAAAGGGAGTTATTCTCTCCCACAGACAACACTGCTCAAGAACTACAAGAAACGGCTGGATTGTAGTCCAGCCTTTTCTTCCGTTAAGTATCTACGTCACTATGCAACACATTGGCCCATCCTCAAACAAGCGCAGTTATAGCCGAGGCCAGGATGAGTTGGGTTAGTTTTGTCGCTATGTCGAGAAGACGCTGTTTTCTTCACTGTGAAAGCAAAACCTCTTTGTTTGGACTTCCAAAGGCAGACGAAATGAAGAATCAGTGGTTCAAATTTATTTTTACCAATATTCCTCAGCAGTACAACCACAACAAATGCTGGATTTTCAAGATGGTTACTCCTGAAAGATGGTGCAGTTCCAATTTTTTTGGGACATTCTGGCACTTCAGGATCACAACCTGTAAGTATGTTTGATTATTTGTGGATTTATCTGCTACCGAGAGTTCAAATGCTGAGTTTTGTGTTGTAGCTACGGTGTACACCCTGTGCACAGCTATAGGCCTCTACTAACCTGCTAGCTAATGTTACTGTGTTGAAATAGTTTTGTTAATCAGCTGCGGGCCCACTTTTACCAACAATTGGGCAGAATTATGCAGATTGTTTGTTGTTCTTACTATCGTTTGTTGTCATTACATCTGCAATCCAAGGTAGTGCTCGGCTAACTTGCTATGTAATGTTATTGTTTTGGTAAGGGTTTACTATTCAGATGTGGGCCTGCTTTTACCTAAAACAGTGTAACAAAATGGTTGATCTCAACAGTTTTATATAATTACAAGCTGTAAAGTTTTCGGCCTCTATTGGTAGTCCACAGCTAATTTGCTCACTAACTCTCTAATACCCCCCGATAATGTCCAACCGGGAGTAAGCCTCTGTTCTCTGTTCATATCACGGGCGAATAAGTTCAGCTACACCCATTCCAGCAAAAGATAACTAACTTAGATGCACTACATGTCTTTTACTTGAAGCTTTGTTAGGTTCACAATAATCAACAGCATACTTGTGAGAAAGCTACAAAATTAAAACTTACCATGTGAAACGTCCTGCTCAAGTCATGCTTGTGAAGGTGGTTCGGGTCAATCAGCTTGTTCTACCAAACTTTCATTATTGGACTCGGGCTAGAGCTGGTATGGCAAAAACCAATGCCACTGTTACCATAGTTACAATAGTGTTTACAGAGCTGCCCAGGAAGACTCAAGAGCTGAAACTCGGTTATAGTAAGGGGTGTTACATTTCCGACACAAGCTCTACGTGGCTGACCAATCACAACAGACTGGGCATTTCGGAAAGGGGGTCTTTAAAGAGACAGGAGTTAAATCACAGCGTTTGAGCCAGAGGATGAAGAGAGGGAAAAGAAATGTACAGTATGAGAAAAATAATGTGTTTTTTGAACATTAAAGCATGTAAACCTATTCTAGTAGACCCCCAAAATAAAATTATGAACCTGTAAATTAGCATAATATCATCTCTTTAAGCTGAAAAGTGGAAAAATAAAGATTTACGTGGACTTTTTACCTGGCCCCTGCTTCCTCCTTCAAAGTAAAAAGAGATCTATCATAATTTACACGCTTTTTCCAGTGTGGCTAAATTGTATGGTAGCTCAATTAATAGAGCACTGGAGTTTGAATGTGGAAGACTGGGGTACAAGTCCATCAAAGTACACGAGTTGACACGTGAGCCAAAAAGTGTCATAGATGCGCCAAGAAATTATGTGTTTTCTTCAGATATTGCGTTTTTCTCACACTTTTATGACACCATCGGTTAGGTTTAGGTGTAGGAATTAGGGTAGGGACTGAGACATTTTTTAATTTTAAACTAGCAAAAACAGACAAGGTTTTTAAGGTTATTGCTCTATCATCTTACATTTGGTTTTTACGACACTATTGGTAAGGTTTAGGTTTAAGTTTTAGGTTAGGTAGGTAGCTTTGTTAATTTAAAACTCAAAGCATTAACCTAAAAAAACTCATCTTTTTGGGAGAACATTACACTCGCTTTTAGCGCCCCTCAGTGGACATTTCTCCATGAAACTGAATTTCATTTTGCAAACATGTTGCCACAGCCATGTAATTTTCAGGAGAATAGGCTGATAATTTGACATTGCTGTAACATGACCTTATTATGTTAGATGTTTAAAGACAACATGAATTCAAGTTTTAATAATTACTTTCTTAATATATTCCTGGTCTTATTGTGCATGCTATTCCAAATAAATAAAAGTTTTGTCTTCATAATCTTTCATCAAAATGTAATAACTTGCTCAACTTCTGAAAATACTTTCCTTTTATGGTTGAAATCACAAATCCCTCTTGCTTCTTCAACCTCTCACCTTCAACTACCTGGCTCCATTCTGGTAAGTAATGCCCAATTTTCAACATTTACTCAATTCTTGATGGATAAAATCAAGTGCTGCCCTACAATTTTCTTAATGAATATCATGATTCACTGGAAAATACAGTACATCTAATTACGAAAGTAAAATGGGTTGCAATTGCTAACCCTGGTTCATGCTGACTTAACATCGGCAATTGGCTCACAATTTCATCTCAGAAATAAATCTGATTAGCATTTTAATGCAATTTTAAGTAGAGTTAAAAAAAAATTTTAATAATCAATGCATTCTGGAATACTATGCACTGTGGTATGCTGCACAGTTTAGGCAAAAGTAGTCTGGGTCATCAGGGTGCATTCATTCCACGTACATAGAAAATGTGCATACTGTACTGTGCACCTTATAAATACTGCACTATACAGAAATAGTATGGTAGTACTGTATGCCATTCTTAATATATCCTGTAACTTCTTTTTGATGTTTGTTCTTGTATGAAACCTTTAAGCAATCTGTTTTAAAAAAGGTTTAGAAGGGTTTATAAAACACAACTGCCTTTAAAATTCGCACTTCTCAATGGCTTTGAGAAGTAGTCTGTTATAGTTGTTTAGCAGTGAGTCGGAGAGTGATTCTGGCCCACACACATTCTTGAAACCCCACTTGAGTCCATCATATCCTCTGTGACCAACAGGACGCCCACAAACATTTGACATTTCCTGCACGTCTGTGGACAAGGGTGCATGAGGGACAGACGAACATGTGTGTGTGCTTCATGTGTCTGCATGGATATACATATACACATTTTTAATCCCCATTAATGCAGATGAACGTTTAATCCCAGGCTTCTCTCTGTACTTATGGCTTTCTCTTGCTTACACACATAAAAAGCAGCTGGATGTGTTTAGAACTCAACTCCTCAAAAACTAGAGATTAAAACCAGGACAGACACAGTATGGCTGGGTGAATCTCAAGAAAACATGCCCAGGTCATATTTGACCCCAAAATCTAAATAAAAATGAAAATAAAGCCTATTTCTTTGAACCATAAAGACTTTTTTTTTTTTTTTTGACAATTGTGATTATCATTATAGTGTCATCACTGTAATAAAGTTATATTTTATTGGATTACGGTAAAAATACTGGGACCCACTTTATATTTGGTGTCCTTAACTACTATGTACTTGAGCATTTGATACAATGTACTTAACCTTACCTTACCCCAACCCTTTTCCTACACCCTCACTCTAACCCCTAACCAACTCCTAAACCTACCTGTACCTCAACCTCAGTAGCAGCAAATGTGAATCATGTGAGAATTTTACAAAACATTTTGTACTTAATAAATACATTTTATTGGTGTTAAAGACACTTAATATAAAGTGGGACTGTGGGCCTGGGTAGCTCAGCGAGTATTGACACTGGCTACCACCCCTGGAGTCGCGAGTTCGAATCCAGGATGTACTGAGTGACTCCAGCCAGGTCTCCTAAGCAACCAAATTGGCCCGGTTGTTAGGGAGGGTAGAGTCACATGGGGTAACCCCCTCGTGGTCACGATTAGTGTTTCTCACTCTCAGTGGGGCGCATGGTAAATTGTGCATGGATCGCGGAGAGTAGCATCCACGGTGTCATGCACAGCGAGCCACGTGATGAAATGCGTGGATTGACTGTCTCAGAAGAGGAGGCAACCGAGACATGTCCTCCGCCACCCGGACTGAGGCGAGTAACCGCGCCACCATGAGGACCTACTAAAATAGTGGGACTTGGGCATTCCAAATTAAAAAAAAATAAAAAAAATTATATATATATATATATATATATATATATATATATATATAATAAAAAGTGGGACCAAATGCCATATTACAATGTTTTAAATACAATTTAAATCAGCATAAACTAAACGATTACAAAAACAGGTCTCTTGAGATTTACAAAAGTGAACACTGCAGCAGTGCTTGCATGCAAGTTCCTGTGTGTGTGTGTGTGCTGCAGCCACTCACTACGTGATAAATTCATATTCCACTGCAGCAGTTAAAATCCCCTGAAGCTCTGGCACTTAGATGTACTGCAGCATGTAACAGCTACATTTCTGATTAACTTTCCTCTGGCTGTTCCAATGAAATGAGATGACATGATGAGTGACAGGTGAGAGAGTGCAGCTGAAGGAAGTGAAACTCTTACCAGACTCCCAATGCCACCCAGCGTGTGATTGGCACTATAAATTGAGTACGTCAACTGGTACACTCCATCATTGGTTTCGCTGTTTCCATAGAAACCCACACCCACCGCTGAACTGTGAGACAAAGAAAACAGGGCAACAAACAGTTTGCATTACAAACACAGTTTCATGTCAATAAAAGTATCTTATTTTGCATCAAAGTTCAGAAAAATCTAGATGTTTGTTGAAGTGCATACCCACTTTAAAGGGAAAATATTTGGAGTAATTAAGTTTGCTTTATCTTTTGAAAGAGACTGATGTACTGAGAAAACAAATTGTAAGTTTCAGAACTCAAAACTTCTTCCCCAGTGAAAAAGACTTTTAAAATGAAGCTGCTAAATCATTGTTTGAACTTGCACAACATCAGACTGATACATTAACAAACGACCACCCATATTTAAGTCAATGATTGCTATTCTGTGTTCAGAAGCTTGGCCCGCCCATTCTCGCTGAGCTAATAAAGAGGAAGTAGAAAAGATCCTATAATTCCTAACATCAAAAGAGCTAATGATATAATGGTAAAATGTGGGAAAATATGCAGACTGAATTAAGATTTTAATATCAAATGAATAGTTCACCCAAAAATCACTGAAATGAAAAATGAAGGTGCAGTCAATAATTTTTTACTCATTAACAAAGTTGCACTCCTCAAGCAATTACTTGTAATTTTGAGACATGTGTATAAAATCACGACCACTCACATTAAAATAACCTTATAAAAGGATCACATGACCAGCCAAACACTTTAGTTGGATACTTTAAACTTTGGGTTGTTTCTCACCAAAACCTGTCAAGTGGTTTCAGAACAGGAGCTTTGGGTGCTTTTTTTTAAGCTTTAAAGTAAGTCACTATCAACTGCCATTGTATTGATAAGGCTGCGGGCTATCTTTTTTAAAACATTTCCTTTGATGTTCCACATAAGAAAGTCGTACAGGTTTGGAATAACATGATTGTGAGTAATTTATTTGGGGGATTTTATTTTATTTATTTATTTTTTACCTTTTATTGTATGTAATTTTATTAAATTTTATAAAAGTAAGAAAATACTGTAAAATAGATATTTGTTTTATTTCAATCAGCATAAATTAAAGACAGTAGAACAAATACTACAACAGTGTATAAATACATTATATCATTGTCTTTAGCATTACAGTAATAAAACATTTGAATTTGATTTTTATTTCTTTTTTGAATTACAGTGGTTTATGCTTAGTTGTCATTAAAATGTCACAATGTAAAAATGTTATTGGTCGTACAAAAAGGTTTCATTTTTTACTAAATGTAATTTCTTATTGTTTTTCTTCTGATTTGGTGGTGAAATGTGACCTGGACATATTCCTGACAGGTTTCGTGAGATTCCCAGGTAATTTCACTTACACGAGGGATCTTGCTACCTCATTTATTGAAACGCTTTATATCATAGGCTAGACAAACAGACAAATCAACACATCATAGGCCAATCCCTTATGATATCCTGCTGCAATAGACAGGAAAAGTGTGCTCACCATTACTAGTTTGACTTGATAATTTATCACTTTGACTGCATCGGTCCCATGGTGACTTCTAATGTGAAACCTGAGTAAATGTTTCAAAGTAGGCTCCAGAATTTTAGTCTACCTGATTAGACTGCTGTGCTATGTGTCATATCTTCCCAGAAACCTGTCAGTTCTTCTTCATTAGGCAACCTCATCAGAACCATGTGTTCAGACCATGTGGTTCAGTCCATCTCAGTCAAATTTTCATTTCCCAAACCACCAAAAACCTTCCAAAAAAAAAAGAAAAAAAAAGAAAAGAAAAATGTCCTCATGTTAAAAAACAAACATACAAACCTGAGAGACACTGCTTTTTTTAGAAGCTGTTTCAGCTGGTTTAGTTAGTCTCCCAGACCAACCAGCTGTAGGTGCCCCAAACCCCTCTAAAACCAGCCAAAAGACCAACCTGACCAGGTTGGGAAACCAACCAAGACAAACAAATCATCTTAGGCTGATTTAAGCTGCTTTTTTCACCATGGCACTGTCTAGGCATGATACTTCTGCATTTGGAGAGCCTATTTTCCCATTTAATTTTCTTTGATGGCTTCAGCGAGAGGCTATATTTCATAGTGACATGAGCAAAACCAGTGAGAAACCAAGCGTACTGCACTTTGTGCATGTATCACAACAGACTGCTCTGATTGTTATAACAATATGATTCATGGGACATTTCAGTATTTCTTATCAAATTATTGTTTTTTCTGTTTGTTTTTTGTTATTGCGACTGAGGCGCATGTACATAAGTGAGCACATTTCCAGATGAATTCCTTCAGAAGAGCCAACATTCCACTGTATCCTGACAGAAAACAAAAGCCAGTTTTCTGTCACATGAATGATGAAGCAATTTCTGAAAATTAGATCAAACTAACCTCATTCTGGTCAGGGATCACAGGTCAGCTCAACCGAGAGCTTTTTTAAGCAAGGACTGTGCAGCGTTTGAAATGATCGTCTATCACTTCCCCTGCAGTGTATTCAAAGAGTATTCAAAGAATTTTTTGGTTGACATACACCACACTGATTTTGATGAAAGTTCAACAGTTTATCAGCAGTAATGTACAGTTTACTGCATACTGCAGTATACACTGTATACTGCCAACATGTGTATTTTGAGCTGTCGGATTTGGCACAAATTCAAATGTTGCACTCACACAGCATCGCTGCAGTCTGGAGGGATGTTATTCTGTTATCCGTTTGGTGAAGTTGTTTCCCTGCCATAATGCTTGGATATGTTTTCTGGTAGGGTTGTTGAAGCTTATATTGCTTGTCATGCTTGTATGAATCCAACAATACTCGTATGTTAACTGACCGCGATGTATATTCATTGTCCGGTAAAGTTACTGTAACATGTTTACTAATATTCATGACTTCTGAGTATTTTATAACATTGCTGTAGTTTCCAGCTTCCCTAAGACTGTGTGTTTGCTGTGTTCTCATTTCTTTTGCCCCAGTCGCAGAAATGCACAAGCTATCACTTATTGTCCTTTTAGCAGATTGTCTGTTTAAAAGCCACTATAGGTACAGTGCAAGTTACAATTATTAATTAAACATATTATTGTGCTTTTTATATTTCATCCCCATCATTATTGAATGCCCATTTTATGTTTTTAGTTTACGTTGTTATTGTATGCAGGGCACTGACATACTATTGTAGTATTACGGTTTTACTTGTATTATCAACTGAGGCTGTACAAAATAATATAAAAATAAGAAGTCTTCCACTGAACTCATATCAGCCACTTCACGAGTTTCAGCTCTTAAATTGATAAGTGTAGTACAATACAAATATTAATGGTAGATAAAACACTTGAATAATCATATTAAAATATACAGTACTGGAAACTGGTGGTGGTTGAGGAAAGTCCCTTGTTGTCTATGTTAAAGCGCTTTAAGTGTAGTGTCAGAAAATCGCTATAAGTGTAAAATTCATTCATTCATATATGTAATTAAGATTTGTTTTTAAATGTTTCATCGAATAACATATCAACATGAAAATAGCACGTTATGACTCCGGCTCTGAATATCTCCCAGTCATGATCACACACAGGCGATGTCCAGGTAAGCTCAATAATAAGATTTATCCGCCAGAAGAGCAGTGCTGAAACACGAATCACGTAAAGTGTTCTTCCACAAATTGCTACACAGATGTCGCTACAGAGCGCAAACTTCCATAGTGCAACAATTATAATCTTGGTTTCTTATTACAGCAATGAGTATAAAAATGTTGCGGAAATGATAAAGTGCGTTGCGGTCATGAGGTGATCTAACACAAACAAACTAATAATAGGGGCACCCATTATAAGTTATCAAAAGTGGTATTTAAAAATTGAATTGAATCGTCAAAATTGATCATTATTTGATCATTGCCTTAAAAATTTTGCATCAGTTGCGTTAATGAGAATGTTGGAAATACTACAAAGAGAGAGGTGACAAGTATCCAGGTATCCAACTTTGCCTCTTGCTCATGCATTATGGCAGAATAAGTCTTTGTTTTGAAAAGGTAGAAAAACATGTTGCAGTAGAGAAATTAGAGAAAAAATGGCTTGATGGACACCAGATTTTTTCATTCTATTATCCAGGTTTGGAATGTCACTACTGGATCTTAGTTACAACATACATTATTTAAAACATAAAAAAATAAATAAAAAAAAACATTTCATTTTTACTTCATTTAATAGTGCTAATTTTAAAGCTGGACACGTTGTGGTAATGAGAAATGAACCGGAAAATTCTTTAAACATCTAAAGTAAAACATGAAACACTTTGTACTTTCTACTGTGTTCAACTTTCAGAACAGAATTTTAAAAAGTTTCATGAGAATTACCTCATTGGTTTAGCCAATGTTTTAATGTAACAAAACATTATTTCCAATTGGAGGCACTAGTGACACAGAAACTACATACTTCACTTATAAATATAATTTTTTTTTTTTAATCTCACACACACACACACACACACACACACACACACACAAACATGTTATAACCACAAACACACTGCCCCTTTTCAACCACAAATACACATAATCACACACACTCTCAAGTGAAGTACTGCACTAGGTGTTGTCAGATTTCACACAGTTATGAACAAAAGCGGACTAAAAACGCTCCTAATGTAAACACAGGAAACCCATTGAAGGATAATGGGGCTGAGCAGATGGCACAAACCGTCCTGCTATAATAACTCCTCAGCAGGATGTGTGTGTGTATGTGTGGTGGGGGCAGGTGGTCCAGAGGCTGAGTGAGAATCATGTCTCTGATTTCCTCTAAGCATGATGGATTCCAGGCTCTTTCCTTATATCATTATGACAACTCCCTCAGGCCAGCAGCGCTTCTGCCCCCATTAGCGAGTGTGCTCGCACAGCTCTCGCCCTCTGCATCCAGCAAGCCACTGAAATCAGTGTTCTTCTTTTTACATCCCACTAACAACCTGCATACCTCCATTAATTTAAGTGCTGAACCAAATAAGGAGCGAATCTGAAAGAACTGACTGGACAATCGCACACAATAGCATTGTGTAAATTGTTGTACAGTATGTCTACATAAACTCTTACTTTTTAGTGAGCTATGTCGAAAAAGAGAGAGGAAAATCCAGTTTCCATAATATGGGCCCCATATCAGAACAGCCTCCACAGGCCCCATATCACTGCTCTAGAGAGGTGATCCTTCTCCAAGCCGCTGGGGGACTTATTATCGAATGCTCCAGTAAACACTTCTTTCCCTGTTCCCACTGAGCTCTGAGAGAGTGGTACAACAGGATAAAAGTGCCATTTACACACCTAATAGGCCCAAATGTGTCTCGGAGCCAATGACAGGCACACTATCTCATCTAAGCCGCCGTTTCAGATCCTGTTCTGCAGAAAGAACCCACTGTACTGGATCTTCACCCATCACTCCTCTCTGCAGAGCTTTAATGGGGTCAGCTGTGCCAGAGTTCAGAGCATGGTTAACATACACTTCATTTCTGATCATCAAAAATACAGATAAACTAGAACACTGTTGAGCACTATTCAGAGATTTGCCCCATTCTGAATTGATTAATGCCTTTAAAACTCCAAATCAATTCCTCAAGTGGCACAGAAGTGTTTTTAAGTGTAGTTTTTATAATGTTTTTTTTTTTTTTTTTAGGATGACAAACCCACAAAAATGCGGTATTTCCAGAAACATTAGATGACATTAATAATCAATGTTTGAAATAATCAAATGTCTGAAAATTCTTGTAAATAAGAAAACACTTACAATGTGTTGTGTTCTTGCTCATTTAGTTGTTGTGCTTGACTAATAAAAATCATCTGTTGAGTGATTGTGTTGAATTTCTTTGAATTGCACTTTGGTACATTCCTCTTGCTGTCTTACAGAATTTTGTCCAACCCAGGTATGATTATATGGACTAGAAAGTGTTAATGTTCTTCCATGCATAAATGTGAAGAAAACACTGAGTACATGTACAACAAAATGCTGATAACTATCAACAATCAGCTCAATCTAAAAACCAAAAATCGACAAAGAAAAGCAGCATGGCCTCATGAAATTTACATGAGCATTGCAACGTTTTTGGAAAAAAACTGAAATTACGTGCTTCATTACATGTTTGGCTGCAGTTTTCAAGTGCGATGTCCAGCGGGCAGTGTTGCCAGATTGAGTGGGTTCCAATAGGGTTTCAATAGATTTGTGCGGGGAAAAATGTGCTTGGGTGGGTGGACAAAATTTGGGCTGCTTTGGAATGATTTTGACGGGTTTTTAAAATGATAAAATTACACATTTCCATTGCCCATGTAACTAAAATAAAGAAAACGTCTCCACACACAATCATTCAATCAAACAGCCAGGAAACTGATTGACAAAAAATCTGTTTAATCCTGTTCAGAGGAGCTACGAGTTGTCTAGGAACTTTGACTGTTCTGTGTGTTAGTGAATTCACCTTTCCTGACGATGGGCAGGGCATGTCGCAAGGATGGAGAGCTTGTCATTTTTGGTGAACTTCGTAAAGGAAAGCGCAATCGAGGGGCCCCCAGAAAGCGCTTTAAAGACCAGCTCAAGAAGCAGCTTTCACTAGCCGGCATCCATCATCACTTGTGGCATCAGGAAGCAAGTGACAGAAAAGGCTGGAATAGCTACATCAACTCAACCAGCCTCAAGTTTGTAGCTGACAGATGAGCAACTGCTGAGGACAAGAGGAAAAGACAGAAGGAGCAGGCTGCCCTTCAGACACCACCAGCCCAGTGCTTCCCTTGTCCCAAGTGTGGAAAGGTTTGTGCTGCACGGATTGGGCTCCACAGCCACTTTCGAGCCTTCAGAAGATAGACAGACCATCCTCCTCCTCCCCTGATCCTCGCAAGCGAGACAACAAGCCATAGTGCCACTTTCACTTTCGTGCATCTTTGGCTGGACTTGAACCACGGCCGTCAAGCCCAAAGTCCAACGCTCTATCAGGTGAGCTACCAAGCAAGCTAAAGACATAGGAATAAGTGTGTATATGTAGGTGGGTCTGTAATGCAAGTGTTAAAATATTTTGTTTTTCCAATCATGCTTTAAATAAAAGTGTTTTGATATCATAACATAGCAGGCGGTGAGTAATAGAGTGAAAAATACCTTTTTATAAAATCTACATCAGAAATTGTACTCGTGATTTGTGTGACAAAGATTAAACCACACACTTGTAGTAGTACCTCTAGTGTTCATTTCACCAGGAAATTGCAGCGAAACATAGAAAGCGGCAAATAACACTCAGTTTGAAAGAATTTATATAAAGTAACGTTCATTCTATGAGACCAGGCTGTAGAAAAGTGTGTTTACATGAGATTTTAAAATTGTCCAGTTTTTCTGCAGTTTTGACATCGAAATATAAACAGACATGAACACATTTGTATAATCAGTAAGCTGGCAGAACAGCAGTATGTGTTTTTTACGGGCAGAGTAGCGGTTATGGGCAAAAATCTAAGGGTGCAGTATTGTTTTTTGCACACCCAAATTTAAAAGCTCTCCTTACAAACATATAGCAATCTAATTGCAAAAACCTATCATTTTATAGAAGACCAACCATTGCCCCCCATGCATGCAAACACAAACACACACACACACACACACACAAAACTTTTGTTAAAGTAGCTTTTATAGGTGTATTTAGATAGTAAAACAAAAACATATATATATTTGTTAATCATACCACCAGTTTCAAGTGTTTTAGGAGGACCTAAAATAGCGTGACTGGATAAACAAAACTATACTGGTTCAATTTTAAGTTGCAAAATGGCTCAAAGCATATAATATAATTAAAGAGAAGACTTTTGAGCTGATCAGATAATCCAATAAAGAGAATGGACCACCAAACAAAAACATAAATGAGATAAACTGCCATATTACTGAATTAAGAGCCTCTCGTGTAAAGAACATGCTGATGCACATCACCTCTGTTTTTAAAATTTAAGAGCTACAATGCACAGAAAATTAGTATTAGCATTTAAATTAGTAGTCGAACAGTTTGGGGCTTTCATTATATTTGTTCCCCTAAATGCTGTGATGACAGCCTTGCCTTCAGGTGTATAAGATGACAATATCCTTAGTTATCTGTGGTTAACCAAAGAAATAGCACAAACATACATGTCATGTTTATCAGCAGCAACAGAGAGGAAACGGATACCAGAGGAAGGTGATGTCAGAGTAGTTGAAGGAAATGAGAAAATGTATCCTTGCAACTTCATTCCTTCACTAAATCTTTATTTGCAAACTATTTCCATTCCACAAGAATTAATGTTGAATGAAAGACTGCAACTTCAGTTAAATCAAGATGATGTTGAAGCTGTGGAGACAAAGCTTTATGATACAATATCAGGGTCTGACTGCAGCATCTCTATAAAGAAACACGGGCATGCTCACACACACACACACACACACACACACACACACACACACACACACACACACACACACACACACTGGAACCACCTGGCTGCATCCAAGACACCAAGGCATTTTGAGGACACAACATCATTTTATGTAAGTAATGTTAACTAACGTTACAGTATCCACTGCAGTTATCTACTAGTCCAAACACAATTTTAACATTATCAATGTACGACAGCAAACAGATAACACTACTGAAGTTATCATTGATAATTAAAGTTAATCTAATGATAGCTAAGTTAGGTAACATTAACGTTAGCTAACGACGTTAGCTGTAAGTCTCCACGCTTAACTCAACTGACATATCCAGCTGCTTGTTGTGAAAAACAATGTATAACGCATGTAGCGTTATAACTAGCTAGCTAACGTTAGCTAAATATCTAACATTATTACCAGCGGCTCTGACAACATAACTATTTTCAGCATCTGAGGATCAAGTTGGCTCATCATGTAACGTTAGGTTATTTGTAATATTAACTAATCAAGTTGAAGTAACGCTACTGTTTTAAGCTTAATGTTTGTACCTTTGATTTTCAGATCATGAGCATTTTTAAATATTTCAAGAAGAGAGAGTGAAATCCACCACCAGATGAGGAAGAAACAGCTACAGAGGTAGCTAGCTAGGATAGTTTGCATTGTTAATGGCAAGTCAGTGGCCAAACAGATTATTCATAGGCTTTTCTCAAGAAATAAACTGGAGTAACAGTGGAATTTTAACATTACTCGTTTCTTGTTGACAGATTCTCCAGGTAGCAGAAGAGACAGCAGGGGCAGCAGGAGAGACAGCCTCAGCTGACTCTCATAGAGGGACAGACATTCAGAGAGGGGCAGCAGGGGAGACAGCCTCCCCTGAGGAAGGGACAGCAGGTGATTTTGACAGCAGAGAAAGGGGCAGTAGGTCAGAGTATATTCAGTTCATTTTTTGAACTGCATTAAACTCAGTCTCGTTTACCATGCTTTGTGGGTGTGACTTTTTTGCAGTGTCATCACCATTAGTATCTACACAACCAATGTGTTCATGATTAAATTACTAAGAGCACAAAATTGTTAACAAGAGCACAAAGTTCTTCATAGATCTAACCTCTTAAATTTGCTCTCAAAGTACACCAGATTGATGCATTTAACTTTAAAATGTAAAAACATTTCTTCCAGGGGAGCATGTCCCCAGAACCCCCTAGAGCAGGGGTGTCAAACTCGGTTCCTGGAGGGCCACATTCAAGCAAAGTTTAGCTCCAACCTTAATTAAACACACCTGAAGCAGCTAATCAAGGTCTTCAGGAGTGCTTGAAGATTATGAGGAGGCATTTTGGAGCAGGGCTGGAACTAAACTCTGCAGGGCTGCGGCCCTCCAGGAACTGAGTTTGACACCCCTGCCCTAGAGGGTCTGAGGTCCACCCACCAAAATCACTGTTGTATCATGACACTATAAAAATTTATAAATTCCAGCCACTTCCTTCACAACCTATTGATGGTTGGGCAAGAAAATAATGTATTAGCATTAGCACAACCATGACTTGCTACTACTATTGCTAGCACCAGGCAGGTGCTATTTGTAATTTATAATTTTTCTTATTATAGAATGTGTTTCTTTGACAAAAATCTGCTACAATTGTATATTTTTGGTCAGTTTTCCCTTAAGATAAAGGGTATAATGTATCTGCTAAAAGCTAGTTTTCCCTCAAAGCTAACACACAGACTAAAAGCAACAAACTGTCATTTTTTATTTAAGTCTTTAAAAGGGCCTGTTATTTATTATAGAAAGTGTTAAGCATCTCAGAGCCACACAGGTAAAGGGTTAAGCGGGACTTTATGCTAAGCAGCATCACGCACCAGCACTTAGCATGATAACTGACTTTGTCGACGAATTCCAATTGAAAGTGATCATCCCTATGCCCTACTCACTACAAAGTACAAAGCTCTTAATGTGGGCTCCCTAAAGAGAGCATGGCAGTTTGAACATACCCTTCACTAAATGTCTTGTAAAAGGGCACTTTGTGAAAAAATAAGCTCTTACTTTTGTTTGGAATGACTCTTCGAGTGGCGTCCCCTTCCCGAAGTGCCCTTCAAAAGGCGCAAAATGCAGTTTGGAAAATGAAGTGTGTCTACGACTGGAATGTTAACTCAATCAGAACTCCAAACATCCATGACTGTCACAAGTTTCAGCAGAACCCTCAGCCAATTCAATTTCGCACTTTGGCCAAAGCATTTGTTCTCTTTTATTAGCAAAATGAAAAACAAACAGTGCTAGCAGTGCGCTAACCCTCCAAAGCTCTGGTGAGGAACTGACCTCAAGGCTTTGAGTCCATAAGAAGATTAAGAGGTTTTCTTAAGGGAACGAACTGAACTTCAGGTGAGGACACTGATATCTTAGGACTAATGATATCATTCAGGCAAATACTCCTTGACCTGACATCCTAACAGAGACGTAGCCAGCGCTCAACAATAAGGATTTCCTTTGCTGGCTCCATCAGGTCAGTAGTTCAGACACAAAAAAGTATGCATATTCTTTTTAGCAACACTGTTGTATATGTGTCAGAAAGAAATATATTTGTATATTTCATTAAATATTAAAGGTGCTATATGTAATATTTTTAGTGTACTAAATCATAAAATGATCATAATATGTCATTTGAGAATTAGGAAACATGCTAAGCTGAAATACTGGCTTCTCCGATAACAATGCTACAGCCAGTATATTCTACTTTGAAGTTTCCATTCCAGGCCGGAATTTCGGAATTTACATCAGCAAGGGACATCACAGCGTTGAAACAACATTTTGGTGCTGATGTGTGAATGCTAACCAGGGTCATCCCATGCCCGAGTGGGGCCCAAGGCAAGTTAGAATGTGGTGTCCTCTCGTTTGCGATTGCTGTATGGGGTTAGGGATTGCTGTCTTCTCTTTAGGTTTTAATTTGCAATAAGAGATGGAAATTATACAGTATAACAAGTTTTACAGCATCTTCCAATGCGACACTACTTCGATTGGGCAAGTGACGGGTCCATCAACTGGCCCGAAATGCTCTCAAACTGGCCCTGAGCCATTGGACCATCCTAACTTTTGAGCCTTTCCTTTCCCTATCACCTCCAGAAACGGAAAAGTCATGTCAATGTGAATATGAGCATTCGCCAAAAAACTTTGTGTATAAGAGATCCTGATGTGTTTTTTTTAATGTCTATTGACTTAAATAAATTAAATGAATTCCATGACAGGTGGATGATGGTTACCCAGGGAATGAATGTCTGTAAAGTATCCATCTTGGAGAGAGAAGAGGTGAAGGTGGATTAATTTTCTCAAAATTAGAATTTAGCTTCCATCTTATTTCCTGCCAATTGGAGCTGAAAGCAGCAGTTCATGCTCTGATTTGCTCCGCCATTTAGAAGATCAAGGAACTGCATGCAGTAACAGGAGGTCACACAGTATCTGGCTTAAATACTATAAATATCTCCTCCTCGGCTTACGTCTCACACGTGTACCTGACGCATAACAAATCCAATTCAAATGCACCATTATCCCTGGCAAAATACCCCCGATATCCTAAATGAAATGTCACAGGTTAAAGTAAATCTCATTCTATCCCTAAATGCACTCTCAACACTTTCTACTCATTGGCTCTGGCGAAGCGAATAAATTGTATATGACACATCTCCCTCTTTTTTTGCTTTCTCTTTGTCTCTTTCAGTTGTAGCTCAGCTGGAAAAGAATTGTGCTAGCGATGTCAACGTCATGGGTTCAATTCCCTGAGAACAAATGCACCCTTATAATGAACAGGAATACTAGAAATGCTTGCATGATAGGAACCAGCAAACCATGTATAAAAACATGCATAAAAACCTCTTTAAACCATTTTTCTTTAGAAGTATACATTTATCTTGCCTTTTAACTATATTTTAGCTTTATTTTAATGTTTATTTTACATTCTTTTACATTTATAAATCTTGCTTCAAGTGCATTTGATGACCTCTATAGGGGTTGTTCACACAAGATGTGTTTTTGCCTACATTGGCATGGTTTCATAGTTTTTCCTGTGTAAACATGAGCTACATAAGAATCTTTGACAGTTACCACACGTCTTGCTTTTTTATCAACCTCAAGCTTGTGTTGCCCACTGGTGCCACATTTTTAAGACACCGTGTTAGGTTAAAATAAGTTTAACTTTAAGAAGCATGTTTCAAGACTGCAGCAGTCAGTTCCATTCTACTGCACTTCATCTTGCTGTAGTAATAAAACAACACTTTCTGTGTGAACAGCCCCGAACGATATAAAAGTGACAAGTAAACTTCTTTAAAAAAACTTCTTTTTAAATACATGTATGTTTCTTTGGATAAAAGTGTCTTCCAAATAAATGTAAATGTAACATGGCCAGCACCAGAATTTGAGGAAATTAATTACTCAAGGAAACGCCATAATGTTGCTATGTGCATCTAGAGAAGCATTAATTGCATGCATTTTTGAATACAACATAATTTACAAGTGCCAAACTATGAATAAATCAGTCACCATGGAGTAATGCCTGGTGGACACAAAACAAAAATGTGACTTTACTCACCATATAACAAGACCAGTGATAACAGCGGCCCATGTGACACAGCAGGTGTCGGGCCTCTTGACTTCCTCATCCTCTTCCTTATGACAGCAGCACAGGCAGGTCAGATATGCACACAGCACCAGCAGACTCAAGCCCAGACCCAGCGCAGAAACGCATGCCAGGACGATCAGAGACTGCACAACAGAGTCACACAAACACAGGGTAGATTTTCAAATCAAACAATAAGCAGAAAACCCCAAAAGTTTTTAAATGTTTATATATTTTCTCCTCTACCAGTTTAATGTAAATAGACAACTATAAGTAAGCCATTTACATTTCTGTTGTTTGAGCTTCCCGACCAGCTCAAAATAGCAACATTTGTTCATCCAATGGCGTGAGTTTGGAGTGGGACTATCAATTGCTTCTACCAATGGCAGATGGGAGAATGATCATTATATTTGCAGTAGAGCGCAACAGTGCCCACCCACTTTATCCATCCATTTTGGTTCTGGAACTGGTTTTCCCACTCATTTTCTCTATAGGGATTTCATTAAAGTCTTCATTAACAGCTCCATGGTGAATCACAAGATTGCAAGCTTTAATTTGAAGCAAACAGTATTTGAAAATCGGGCAAAAAGATGAAGGTACAAGACTGAGTGATTAACATCTTTAATGAGGGAATGAAATACAAAAACATTAGGCATTGCGAACGATGTAATTTAATGAAAATGAAGGAAATATATATATAAAACTATTGATTTAAAGTTGCTGATTGTAAGTATTGAATCAATATATTTAAAATTGATTACGAAATATTCAGATACAGTTTATACAAATATACAAGTAGTTTGAGAGTGTAGGGAGACCGTCTCGATCGCAACATGGGAGTATGCAGGGCTCCAGTCAAGCTATTGGCTCCTAAACTGAAACATTAAGGAGCCAAATGGCTGATTTTAGTCACCAAATAACAGAATTGTTCGATTTAGATTCGATTTTTTTTTAGTGCTGCTCTTCAGAATCTACATTACAGATATTTACATAAAGTATAGTATGCATATAGTAGTGTGTCTTCTTGAGCATCAATGAATGTTTGCACCTTGTATACAATTGTCCTAAGTGTCAAAAGCTTGATCTCATATATATATATATATATATCACACACACACACACACACACACACACACACACACACACACTGCTTTGACTGCACTGATTGGAGTGTTTTTGAGGCTGCAGACACCAATCTGGACGAGCTCACAGATACTGTTACATCATAAATCAGTTTTTGTGAGGATATGTGCATTCCTACTAGGAATTATTTAACATTTAACAACGACAAACCGTGGTTTACAGCGGAACTCAGGCAGCTTCGTCAGGCCAAAGAGGATGCTTACAGGGTTGGGGATAAAGTCTTGTACAATCAGGCCAGGAACACACTGACCAGGGAAATCAGAGTGGCTAAAAGGAGATACTCTGAGAAGCTGAAAAACAAGTTTTCAGCTAATGAACCTGCATCAGTGTGGAGTGGCATGAAACAACTTATGAATTACAGGACTCCTGCCCCCAACCCTGTAGGGAACCAAAAACTGGCTGACGACCTGAATGTGTTCTACTGCAGATTTGAAAGGCCCAATCTCACACCCCACACCCACTCTGACCTTCACTTCACACAAACACCAACACCTCCTGCAACCCCCCTCCTCCCCCCTCCTGCTACTCAACTTGCACTTAAGATCTGTGAAGATGATGTGAGCCGCGTCTTTCGACAACAAAGGATATGGAAAGCACAGGGCCCAGATGGCGTTTCACCTGCATGTCTTAGATCCTGTGCTAACCAGCTGGCCCCCATCTTCACACAGATCTTCAATAGATCACTGGAGCAGTGTGAAGTCCCAAGCTGCTTCAAACGTTCCACTATCATCCCTATCCCAAAGAAACCAAACATCACAGGACTTAATGACTACAGACCTGTCGCCCTGATGTCTGTGGTCATGAAATCATTTGAGAGACTGGTGTTGGCCCACCTGAAGAACATCACTGGACCCTTTCTAGATCCCCTTCAATTTGCTTAGAGAGCAAACAGGTCTGTGGATGATGCAGTCAACATGGGATTGCATCATATCCTGCAACATCTGGACGGGACATACGCAAGGATCCTTTTTGTGGACTTCAGTTCGGCTTTCAACACCATCATCCCAGCTATACTCCAGAATAGATTACACCAACTCTCTGTTCCCATGTCTATCTGTCAGTGGATTACCAGCTTTCTGACAGACAGGCAGCAGCTTGTGAGACAGGCAAAACTCACTTCCAGCACCTGTACAATCAGCACTGGTGCCCCCCAGGGATGTGTGCTCTCCCCACTACTCTTCTCCCTCTACACCAGTGACTGCATCGCCAAGGACCCCTCTGTCAAGCTCCTGAAGTTTGCAGATGACTCCACTGTCATCGGCCTCATCTGAGATGACGATGAGTCTGCATTCAAAAGGGAGGTTAAACAGCTGGCTGTCTGGTGCAGTCAAAACAACCTTGAGCTGAACACGCTCAAAATGGTGGAGATGATTGTGGACTTTAGGAGGAACACCCCAACACTGACCCTCCTCACCATTCTAAACAGCACTGTGGCAAGCAGTGGAGTCATTCAGGTTCCTGGGCTCTACCATCTCACAGGACCTAAAGTGGGAGACCCACATTGACATTGAAAAAGGCCCAGCAGAGGATGTACTTCCTTCGCCAGCTGAGGAAATTCAACCCGCCACAGGTGCTGCTGATACAGTTCTACTCAGCAGTCATTGAGTCTGTCCTCTGCACTTCAATAACTGTCTGGTTTGGTTCAGCTACAAAATCAGACATCAGAAGACTATAAAGGACAGTTCGGACTGCTGAGAGGATTATTGGTTGCCCCCTGCCCCCTTCAAGAACTATACACTTCCAGAGTGAGGAAAAAGGCTGGAAAAATCACTCTAGACCCCACTTACCCTGCCCATTACCTTTTTGAACTGTTGCCTTCAGGCCGATGCTTCAGAGCACTGAGCACCAGAACCGTCAGGCACAGGAACAGTTTTTTCCCTCAGGCTATCAATCTCTTGAACAGTTAAATTGCCCCATTGAGCAATAACTATGTGCAATACACAGTTTAGTCTTTTTTATATTTATCCAACACATCCTACCTCTTCTGCCATTTCATTCCTCTGAGAGAAAAAAAACAAACAAAAAAAAAACATTTGCACTGTACATAACAGATTTGTATTTGCACCGTACATAACAGATTGTATTAGATTTGTACTACCCATGTGTATGTGTGTATGTATGTGTGTGTCTGTACATATGTGTATAATTAGTTTTATTTTTTATTATTATCTATGTCTTGCTGCTGTTTTTGTATTGTTCTTGTATTGTTGTACACTGGAAGCTCCTGTCACCAAGACAAATTCCTTGTATGTGTAAGCATACTTGGCAATAAAGCTCATTCTGATTCTGATTCATAAACCGATCAGTCACAACATTAAAACCACCTGCTTAATATTGTGTAGGTCCCCTCGTGCCGCCAAAACAACGCCAACCCGCATCTCAGAATAGTATTCTGAGATGATATTCTTCTCACCACAATTGTACAGAGCGGTTATCTGAGTTACCGTAGACTTTGTCAGTTCAAACCAGTCTTGCCATTCTCTGTTGACCTCTTTCATCAACAAGGCATCTCCGTCCACAGAACTGCCACTCACTGGATGTTTTTTGTTTTTGGCACCATTCTGAGTAAATTCTAGAGACTGTTGTGTGTGAAAATCCCAGGAGATCAGCAGTTACAGAAATACTCAAACCAGCCCATCTGGCACCAACAATCCTCAAACCATCCTCCAGAGGATCGGATCAATATCCGTCTCTAATCTGTCTTGAAAGGCATTTACACTTGTTCTTTTCATGATCGGATTGCAGTACAACATGTAAAAACGCATAAAGTGACAATGTAAATACACCCTAAAACAAGAATTTTGAAATCGCTGTGTTTATTTGTTTGTTTTCAGAAATGAATGTTGCTAACAAGTTGCAATGAACTTGAAAATGCTAATTCTCTTCTGGGTTTTAGGATTACAAGCTGAACAACCCTCTTATACTCTTCACTTTTAATGAACAATTGATTCATCTATTATCATTGATGCCATGCCAAAGAGAAAACTTACAGTACTGCTAAAGCCAATGTAGTTGTGAAAAATAAGAGCAAGCAATTGTAAAAGAGTTACACTTAAATGTCGTACAGTCATTTATATGTATCTTTGAGGAAAAACATGCCGATGAAGTGTTTTCCTGAACAGTCTATATGCAGAAAAACGGAGGTGTACAGCTCAGTGCGATTATATGTCTTGATGTTGTGCCTCGATCAGCTGTGGGTGAATAAATCGTACAGTGGTTGTTATGAGGGCGAGCTTGGGCGCCCATACATAACCCACATGGACTATGGCTAAATACAAATGATCAGTCTTTGAGTTGAACATCATGTGATGAAAGTAAAGCACGATAGCTCTGGAGTCTTGTGATCAAGGACTTGCAGAAGGACAGAGGAAAAGCCGGTATGAGGTATAAAAAACTCTGATAACAGGAGCTGGGACTTCTGTTCATTTAGATGAAAAACAAATACTTTTGAACTTTAAAGCCACAGTGAGGTTTACATCAGCAGAACTGATGCGTGACATTAGATAATCACTGTATGCTCTTAGGAAATCTCCAAAGGGTGGCATGTAATCATTTTTATTGCTTTTACTGGTACAGCCAATCCACCAAGACCTAGAATAACTCTGTTTGAATATTAAAAGGCAAAACTATTACAGCTGTCAGAATCAAACTACAGAGAAAAAATATTTCATGCAGTCATTCGGGATAGCAGGCTCAAACCATAGAAAAATCACAAATAACATATTTAATATCTAATAATAACTGTTTCTCTTCAACAGCAATTGAGTGATTCTCCCAAAACCTGTCAAGAAAATGTCCTGGGTTTTTACTCCAAAATCATAAGAAACAAATACGAAATTACATTCTGTATGTATATATATATATAAAATGAAAGCCTTTTCTGGACCATTAAGATTTTTTACATTGTGACATTTTTTATGACAGTTACGCACATTTTACTCATCAATTCTCATTACCGCAATGAGAAAAAGATGGTCATTTTGATTTTCACATTACCGCAACATGAACATTTTTTATATTATATTATTATATTTTTTATATTTATATTATATCTAAATTGTAAAGTATTTACACATCATAGCAATACTCCCTAGTGCCTTTCATTGTTACAGATTTTAACAATGGGGGGGGTAAAATGTCAATCCTAAGACTCTTAATGGCCCTAAATGTAATTTCTTTTGTATTATGCAAAATATAATTTAATATTTTTGTATACTGATTTGGGGTTAAATCTGACCAGAATATTTTCTTTACATGTTTCCTGAAAATCACACAATAAGTTGAAACAGAGAATTCTGCAAAAATTTGCAGAAGATTTGTCAAGATACCAAAGTCTGCCAACAAAAGCCAATATGAACCCAAACATTTCTCATCAAATTCTTCCAAGAGCAAAGTATCTGTGCTACAGCACATTCATTTTTATAGCTGCTCTTACTGTATGTAAAAATGTTATTTATTTATTTATTTTTTTTATAAAAAAGATGTGAGAAACATCAGTGATTTAGTTGATACTGCAATGAAACAAAACCAATAATTAAGTCTCCAAAGCTATGAAAGAGTAACCTCTGAGCAATAAAATTTTTCCTCTGGGCAAGTATTTATACAGTAAGCACCTTTTAGACAACTTATTTTCAATAACATTATCAGATTTATGGCAAACGTTTCGACCGGTTATTGACTAAAGCATCAGATCTACAGTAGCTTCATTACTGTGTGACTGTAAATTAAACACCAATGGCAAAAATTACCCACAATATAACTGTTTGATCTCTATATTTGTCCCATTGTTATCAGAGGATGTTTAACAGAAGAGCCCAATATGCACCAACACATTTGGCCAAACTTCCTGCCAGTGCTAAAGAAAACATATGGCGGAGAGATGTAGGCCAGTTCAGAAGGGCAAACAATGATGGAATTTCTTATTTCTTATAGGACTAAAGGTTAACTTGAAGACTCCTAAAAATCAGTTTCTCACTGATGCCCTTTCAAAAGAATACTGAGGTGGTCCTATGGTATAGTGACTGTATTAGATTTAGGCTACCAAGGTACTTTGACAGCATGGTACTGCTGAATGATTACCATGTTCATATACCATGGTACAGTATTTATAAGGTTCAACAACCCAGGGTCCTTTAAAGAATAAAGTGAAACACAGGCATTACCATGGTTCTTCTTGGTACTTTGTTACTATACTGATTGATAAACAAACATTATGATAGGGCACCAAGGATACTTAACAGCTTGTAGGAATAAATGTTAAAACATGCTGTCACACCACACTAAATAATATTGCATCCTACTGCACGGACATTTTTCTCTGATGTGAATTTCAGCTCCAAACCTGCGCAATGTTAACACATTTCATGACATCATAAACCCTTAAGACGGTATTAGAAATATGTCCTGCAAGCACAATTCCTAAGATTGATTTCAAAGAAGCAATTGAAAAGAGGAGGGGAAAGGGGAGAATTAAATCGAGAGAAAGACTTGACAAGCAGTTTATTCCAGAACGAGAGATAAATAAACTTGTGTTGCTGCTCCATTGATTTCTTAAAGTGTACCAGAGAAATGTGACCTCGAGCAAGGCATGTAATATCTGTTTTTATAAAAACACCAGCTGAAGGATGCGCCGAATCAATGCAGAAAATGTTCCTCTGGAGACGGCATATACTGCTATGGTACTATCACTGTGTATGGGAAATAAAGTTTCTTTGATAGAGATCTGAGACTGTTCCTGACACTATGATTAAATCTGAGCTCTTTTGAGTCTGTGTGCATGAAATCGGTTTCTTTACCACTCTATAATAATTCCAAACTCTATACGGACAGTGTGTAAACTGAAAAAAATTAATAATTGGATCTTGTTTATATCGTCGTTAATGCAAGGTGATGTTTTATAATAGACTACATAGCATGCATTAGGCCTCGCTGTGGTAGGCTTCCATGTGTCATACATTACTAAGCATGTTAAAAATTAATTAAAAAATGCTAGTATACTCTTAAAAGCAGGGCTTAATTCAGTGCTAGATTGCTCAAGTGAAATGACAAACAAAGAGTGACTAAAATGTACCTGAAACAGACAGAGTATTGCAAAGTGTGTGTGTGTGGGGGGGGGGGGGGGGGGCACGTTGTCACACTATATGGGGTAGTTTCTCACAATGGTAAAACTTTACTAATGTTAACTTATAGAACCTTATTGTAAATTAATTAGGTATCATGAACTAACAATCCAGCATGTAACCGCATGCTTTATTTATTTATTTTTACAGCTTATATTAACCCTCATCTACTCCTTGGGCCATTTTTGACCCATTTTCATTTGTTTCTTTAATACAAATTTTATCCTTTGTCTGAGTGGTACAGGACTTGGTGACTTTTCCTCCACTTGCTGTCTGAACACACATACAAAATCTGGACTTGATTCGATATCTAAGTGGTCATAAAAAATTAAAAAAAATAACACTTGTACTTGATTCGATGTCTATGTGTACCAAAACTGACCCGCCATAGCAAATGAATGGGAAATACTAAAATACAGATAATTTTTTTTATTTGTCAAATAAAAAAAAAAAAATCAATAAATCAGACACAATGCAGAACACAAACACACAAAAATTAAGGGGTGAAGCTATAATACACAATGCAAAAAACACGCACGCACGCACGCACACGCAGGGCATCTCATAGACTTCCACTGATTTCATATCAGGCTAATTATATTTTCTATTTCCCAACTCTACCCCTAAACCTAAATCTAGCCTTCACACAAACATGTGCACATCACTAGATTTGAAGATCAACATCATCTGACCCATCTGGGAGCCTTTTGTGTGTGTGGTTTTTTTTTTTTTTTTTTTTTTTTTTTTACTAATGAGGACACTTAGCCCTCTAAGTGTAGACAAATCTGTCCAAATATACAGTAACAAACATACCACACAGGTTGAGTTTATGCTAGAAGTCTGATGTTTGAAATAAATGACATAAATGACAGGTAACAAAATAATTACTTTTCTTTGTAACACAATCAGATTTGACTGTGGCAGCATTGTCATGTTTGACAGCATATTGGAGCATCATTGCAAAATCTGACTCTTCAACACAAGTGTTTTAAAAAAATGCTGCAATTTGACAAATAATTGTTTTTATAACGTCTAAATATACTGTAGATCCAATGCATAATTTATAATATCAAGAAATTAAGTTTGTTACAACATTGGCTTATAGAGATTAGCCAATGCATTGAGCACTAAGGCCATCTACTGGACATAGTTGTCATTTCATGTAATTATTATTTTTATTCCAGCAGTTGTCACCACACCTAATGCATAACATATTTTGATGTTTTGAAACTCTTTCAATTTACTCAAATGAAGGTTTTTACTGAACTGAAGATAACATAAAATGTGCTTATTTTATATGAAAATAAGGTCTAAATATAATAATAATAAAAAAAATAAAAAAAAATCCTCCCAAAAATGCACAACTTTAGTGTTTTTTACTTTGTTGAAGTTAGTGTTATTACATTTCTTTCATAAAAATAAAAGAATTACTAGTTTATTGTTTTCGGGTCAAATTTGACCCGAGGAGCTTGAGTGTGATTCTTAAATGAAGAGTGCACAAGGGTTAATCATTACTAATGTTAATAAACAGATTTACAATTGTTTATTGTTTGTTGATAATGCATTAAATGCCAACATATAGACTTCAACAATTAATGTTAAAAATTAATTAGTATTATGTTGAAATGAACATTAACCAAGATTATAAAGGACAAGTAGAGGACCGGTTTCCCTGATTAATCAGTGCCAATAGTTGCTTTTTGTAACTATCGGTTATTGGAAAAAAAAAAAATCAATGCCGATAGTTGCCAATATAAATTTTTTCCCCCCTCATTTTTTGTTTTTTCCTCATCAATAAACCACATCTGGTCAAATACTTACACATAGAACATTGTAGGAGCCAAGTGTCTGTTATTTCAAAATAAGAGTCCCCGGTGACTTTCCGGCTTATTTATAGTTAAAAGTTCCTCATTGTGCACCAAATCATAATTTCTCTGGTTATTATTGGTTTTTTGTTTGAGCAATAAACTGCATCTGGGATTTTATTTCTTTTGGACTCTTTAAGCCTCAATGTCTTTGACATTCATAGTAAGGAAACATGAAGTTATTGTTTGATATTCGATAAATCGATTAAGAAAAACGATTGACCGATTAATCAGTTGTCCATTTCCACCATCTTAGTTATCGGTATCGGCCAAATCCACTATTGGTCGACCTTTAATTATAAGTGCTATACAAGTATTGTCCATTGTTAGGCCTAGTTCATGTTATCGGTAGTTAACTAAAGTTAACAAATACAACCTTTTGTACAGTGTTACCATTATCTTGCACAACATAACATTGTAGGATGTATTGTAGGATGTATTACAGGTATATAATACATTATATTTTAATGGCTCTTTAGCTAAATGTAAATAGTAAAACAATTATGAAACACTGAATCCATGAAAATAGCTCAAATGGAAAAGGTAACATTCATAAATGATCACAGAAATGTTTTGACCAGCAGAAATTGCAATGAATTGTATACATTGTCTAAAACACATTTGATTACTTGCCTCAACCTGACTTGTCCCATAACTTAGTTTTGGTAAAATCTCCACTAATACAATATATAGATGACACTTCCCTGAATGTAGCCTATACCATGAATGTAGTTTTAATGTTTTACCTTGTTTACTCATCCAAAAAAAAAAAAAAAAAACAGTACAATTTGGGGATTTGTCTCTGCTACACACTCTATATATCAAGAAATTGCACAATACTTAACCACTGACCTGCTGATAGTTAGCGTCCTGCGGATTAAATGTGTTATCAACCGCCTGGAAAGTAAAATTAAAATGCGGGAAATTGTGCAGCCAGTAGGTCCACCATGGGGCAATATAGTCCTGTCGCGCCGAGGCCATCCTGGAGGAGAAAATCAACTACACCGCTGACTTTAGACGCGTGAACTGGAGCTCGAGCACTCCGGTGATCCTCAATGTTCACTTTAAAACGCACAACACAACACAGATCCGTCACCCGTTGACAGGACAAGATGATCATACAGGGAAACACCGCAAAAAAGTATTTCCCCTGGCGCTTTTCGCGTAAAGGGATGCATAACACAAGAGTTGTGTTTGTGTGTGTGTGTGTGTGTGTGTGTAACTCCACGCAGAGTGATCAGCTGTGACCTCTCAGAGCTCACTGACACTGACTGAAACTCCTCGCGTGTCACTCTCGCGACGGCGCATCACACACACGCACGCACGCACGCACGCGTGCACCCGAGCGCTGCCACTCAACTGATGAGACTAGTTGTAAACGAGCTGGAAACGATGTACTGAATGGATGGATGGATGGATATGTAACGGGAGCCAGTTGGTACGTGATAGCTGTGCGGTATGTGTAAACCTCAATTTCCTGGCCTCAAGAGACGCACTAGCGTCTAACGCTACAGCCTTTAGCCTCCCTCCTCATTTGCGCGTTCGCCTCCCATGCCGGCGACACAGGTTCAAATTCCGCTCAGAGCGGGGCGAGCAGGACCTGTTATAGATAGGTAGATATCTAGATAGATTGATTGCATAAAAGAACATAAGTTGCATTTGTCACACAGGTCAGAGGATATGTTCAGAACAGCATACTATCATACTTTCTTCTTCAGTATGTATACTGTGCACAGTATGTCAATTTTCTGTATATGCATCTTGCTCAGATGACCTACACTGCAGAGCACTGTGCTGAATACAGCATTCCTCAAGGCAATGATTCCCACATTGTTTTTAATTTCCTTCTTGATTGAATTGACAAAGAGTAGCTCATTTTTCTCCAAATTGGATTCAAAATGCAAGAAAACCATTAGATTATTATTTCCAAGATGCTAATCAGACTGAACTCACTGAATTAAACGTCCAACATAATGAGGTTGTGTCACAAAAATGTAGTTTACTATTTATGTAGTTTTAAAATGTTTATCATTGCATACTGCACACTGCAATCATAATGCAATCATAGTAAATAAACAATGCAGTGCAGTATGCATTATTAAGCAGTACACTGAACATAGTCAGTCAGTGAGTTCTTTCATTCTTGTCCAAGGTTGACATCTAGTGGCCATAAAGGACATTTTTACATCAAAATTGGCCTGTTTGTCCTTGTGCACTGCTGCTACAATTTTGGATATACAAGAGATTCAAGCTTGAATCCTTATGTTCTCTTTAAATTCTCAGAAATTTCCCAATCTGTACATACTGTAGGCATTCATGAAATCAGATCCTGACTTTCATTTGCATGTGATGCATTGAGACATATTAGTCTTACATAATAGAGTTCCTCATTGGTTTATTATCATTATATATTATTTTGCAATAACACAAACCAATACTTTTATTTGAAGTAGCCCTGCATAAAAAAACATCTAAAACCAGCCTACACTGGTTGGCTGATCTTTGCTGGTTGCTTAGCCTGGTCAGTTGGCAGGTTCTAAAAGGGTTTTGGGCACTTTATTACTAGTCAGGCTAGGAGACCAGATTAAACCAGTTAAAACAAGCTTAAATCTAAGCTGATTGATAGGTTTTAGCTGTTTTTCAGCAGGGAGGCCACAATTTAGGAAAGTGTTACTAATTAATTTATTAATCAGTATAATTATTTACATGTTTGCTAAGCACATTTTTCATAAGCTGAGTATATTGTTTTCTAGAGGTACTTAATAATTTATAACATGTGATAGATGTTCAATTATTGGTTTTTAAAGAAATACAGATAGTTCACCCAAAATTTTTAATTCTCTCATCATTTACTCACACTTATTCCATCCTAGATGTGTTTGACATTCTATCCTGTTGAACACAAACGAAGATTTTTAGAAGAATATTTCAGCTCTGTAGGTCCATACAAAGTAGGGCTGGGCGATGTGACAATGTAATCGGATACGGACGATGTCTTACAAAGATCCCGATGCCGATTGCAAACAGATAATGATCGACAATATCGGGAAATGGCAAAACCATGGATCTGGGAAGTCGCCAAGTATATTAAACAGTGGCCAGGGTGTGAAACTAGCACCCACCATATGCGACAAGACTAAATCCAGTCCGCAAGCTCCTCGTCCAAATGTATTTCATGCGAGGGTAATTTTGCTCATCTACCCACAACAGGCGGGCGACCTGTAAGACATCTCGGAGTGACACATGACAAGAAATGCTGTTAGTCACAAAGACACATGCTTAAAGAAACACACTTTAATATATTTTTAAGAACAGACAAAAGAAAAGCCGTCAATACTTGTGTCTGATTCGCTGTCAGAGGCGTGCAGCACAAGTCTGTCATGTGGAACAAGCGCATGTAAACAGTTTTCACTCTTTTTTTCTCTCTTTAATTAGTCTGAAAACTGTTTGCAAGAATACTGTCGTCTATGAGAATGCTGCAAATTATCTCAGATCATCTCAGGAGGTGCTGTGAGTTTAATACGTTGTTTTTTTTTGCGGATGACATGCATTGTGAATGCAGCTCTGCAGGTTCAGTAATATATATCTTTGTATAAAATAAACAAAGACGAAAGTGATTAAATCATAAAGTAATACAAGATATATTTTTTAAGGCAATTATCGCTAAAATATTTTTTACATATCGCCCAGCCCTAATACAAAGTCAACAGGGTCCTAAACTTTGAAGCTCCAAAAAGCACATAAATGAAGCATAAAAGTAATCAATAAGACTCCAGTGGTTTAATCCATGTCTTCTGAGGAAATATGATAGGTGTGGGTAAGAAACAGAACAATATTTAATTACTCTTTTACTATAAATTCTCCTCCCTGCCCAGTAGATGGCGATATGCATGAAGAACGCTAATTAACAAAAATAAAAGAACAATTTGAAAGTGGAGATTTATAGTAAAAAATGACTTTTATGCTACCACCCCTGGAGTTCACTAGTTCGCTAGTTTGAATCCCAGGGCGTGCTGAGTGACTCCAGCCAGGTCTCCTAAGCAACCAAATTGGCCCGGTTGCTAGAGAGGGTAGAGTCACATGGGTTAACCTCCTCGTGGTTGCTATAATGTGGTTCGTTCTCGGTGGGGCGTGTGGTGAGTTGAGCGCGGATGCCACAGTGGATGGCGTGAAGCCTCCACACGTGCTGTGTCTCTGTGGCAACGCGCTCAACAAGCCACGTGATAAGATGCGCGTGTTGATGGTAACTGGGATTCATCCTCCGCCACCCGGATTGAGGCGAATCACTACGTGAACACGAGGACTTAAAAAAAGTGCACTGGGAATTGGGCATTCCAAATTGGGTGGAAAAAAAAAAAAATTCTATTATTGATCAGTTTCTCACCCGCACTTATCATATCTCTTCAGAAGACATGGATTAAACCACTAGAGTCATATAGATTACTTTTATGCTGCATTTATGTGCTTTTTGGAGCTTTTGGAGTTTTGATCACCATTCACTTGCATTGTACAGAACTACAGAACTGAGATATTCTTCTAAAAACCTTTGTTTGTGTTCAGCAGAAGAAAAAAAGTCATAAACATCTGGGATGGCATGAGGGTAATTTGATGAGAGTAAAAGAGAGAGAATTTTTATTTTTGGGTGAACTATTCCTTTATGCCTGTTATCAATTAACAAGAGGTGGCAGTAGAGAGTCACAGAGAATAAACACACTAAGAACTAAGAGTGAAGTAACTAAAATATCTCCAACACCTCAGAGGACTGTAAGATATTACCATTTTACCCCACAATTAATAGATATATCATTAAAATGACAGTCTGTTATGCCATGCCATGAATCACTGCAGTTATAGGTGGAATTTCAAGCGTGCTTTCACTGTATGATTTCAATGACAGCAACATTGTGAGGAATCTGTGAAATGTGAAGTGTTGAGAGCTATCAGCTGAAGCATCATGTATGTTCAAATGTATAGATGTAATTTGTGGATGTCAGGTTTCATGGTTAACAAGCCGCCAACCGCCATGCATTTATTTTGGGTTACAGTCTGATTGATTTTAATATCAATTACTTGTCTGACTGCGCTGACCCTCCTTCACAACACTCCATTGACAAAGTCTTGCAGAGACTGTGCTGACTTCAAAGTTTACAATTTTAAATCTGGTGAGCTTCAAAAATATGTATAAATATGTATAAATATGACAATTTGTTATGGCCTATAACCGGACTAGGACTAAAAGCAGCCAATTAAACTATTGATATATTTGTAAAACACGATAATTTTCCACCCTCATTCTGACCCCCTGTCAGAAATGCTCAGTTTTGGTTTTGCTTCTCCTTAAAGACTTGACAGAAAATGCCCAATGTTATGATTGGATCTCTGCTCTAGACTGACCTGCTCTCTCTCCTTGCCATTTCACTGCTCTGGGCGGGGTTATAGAAGTGATCAGGTAAAGTAGGCATTGGTGTTGTTTTGGAGGCAGTCAGATGCAAATGTCTACCACAGTGTGACATCACAATGTGGAGGAAGTAGAGAACGAGTTGTTTTGGCAGCTTGGTTTCAAAAATGCTCTTTTTGCAGTAAGAAGGAAGTTTTGAGTTCTGAAACTTACAGTATGTTTTTATTGTACAATGACCTCCTGTATGTCAAAAGATCAATTAAAAATGGTTTCCACATGTTATGGCCCCTCACATTTCAATGTGAGAGAGACAATGAAAAATTTAGCTGAACTTTAGCTTCTCAGTTTTAGCTTTGGTTAAAGTTAATCTATTTTTGTTAACATATATTTTCTTCTTTTTTCCCACAAAAATTTGTTTGAGATAAAAATAAAAAATAATTTAAAAAAAATTATGATAAATGGTTGAAGACCTCTGATCTAGTTATTTCTATTGATTTTCACTGTATTCTATGTTAAAAGGCACAATGTTTTTACTATATACAAAGGCAGCGCAATTAAATTGAACAATGAGCAATAAATCTCTATTAATGTTAAATGTTTTGGTGGTTAAGAGGAATATGTTGGCTAATGCAATGAGATCATAGAGAAATTTGTTTAAGTACTGCATAATTAAACTTGAAAATTAAGGTGTTGGAGGCACATTTAATTGTATTTATTTTGTGATTTTTCAGACTTGATTACCCTGACCTGTATTAGACGGTGTTATTAACATAACATTCATCCTGCTTCCACCAAGTTTGGCTTAGATGAGGAGACTAATATGCCGACAGATAGCAGCAGAAGTGGCATGGAGTGGCTAGCAGTGAGGATGGAAGTATATCATAGGAAGCTGTTATGAAAATGTTACTCTGTAGGGAATAATTTATTCTCAGTGACATGTGTGATAGATAGAGTGCATGTTGAATGCTGTATGTCGCCTAGAATGCTCTGTACTAGCCCTAACAAACATTTTCATAAAGGTTGTACATGACATCACAATGATTTAGAGAACATTTTCCTCCCCATAACCTGCCTTTATTATACATTAATCCTCAGATTCCTAGGGCCAGCTGTGATGTTTTGCTTTTGATGTTCAAAAAACATATTGCGATATTAAGGAGTTTTCCTCTTTGGTTATTGCTTTTTGGGTTTTGGAAAGCTAAATCCCTCTGTGGTGCGGAGAGTGACTAAGACCTATACATATGAATGAAGATTTACACATCAGGCTCAAAGAGTTTGCGTTGTTCAATCAGACGCGCCTGCTCGCTATAGCTCCCTGGGTTGTGCTGAGGAGAAATATACCAGCTTCAGTGCAGGCAGATATTTTTTCTCTCGTATTTTGTTTAATTCTGAGAATCTTCTTCTGTCATCAATTGAGACATTTGTTTGCTCTGGATGTCCTTGACAAACTCATCTGTGCAGTCGTGCGGCTTGATTTGTATCCATTTTTGAGAAGTGTTATAAAAATATTTAATTATTTTTGCTTTCTAAGGCATGCATCACTCTCACTATTGCTTATACTTAGGATAAGTGATTTTAACAGACCCCTCACCCTAAGTATTAAACTTTGAAGTGTGACTCCTTTGCGACTGATTTGATTCTGCAAATCATGAGACTTGTTGAGGAGAGGTGTGGTGTTATTTTTATGAGAAATCAGACTAATGATTTTCATCTAGTGGATGATAAAATTGGCCAAAAATTCCATTTACTTACATTGAAGGAGGGACCCCAGCCATAGGGACCAGAATATTATCGCTACTTGGGGGTGGGCTCTTTTGTCTTGGGCCAGTAAGTAACCACCTATCCATGCCCTAGCACTCAGAAACCCTACAAACCGCAAAACAATGCAATAAAAACACTCAGACGACCTTAGCAACCACCCAGGACACCCTAGCAACTTTATCATAAAAACATTTAGAACAGCTTAGCAACAACTTAGCAACATGGGGAAAAATACACCTGTAAAAGCCTAGCAACCACCCAGAGCTCCCTATCAACCAACTTGCAATGTCCTAATAACTACACAGAACACACTAGTGACTACATAACAAATAAGAAAACTTGTCATACCTTAGCAACCACTCAGAACACCCTAGCTATTGCATAGCAAGGTGTCCGAAAAAAAATCTGAACCCCTTAGCAACAGCTTAGCAACTTTTGAAAAATACAACCATGACACCCTAAAAACCACCCAGAACTCAAATCAACCGCAAATCAGGCCACTGAAAACAACTGAAAACACCCTGGTAACCACCTAGCAATGTCCTTGTAACCACACAGAACACCCTAGTAACCAAATAACAATGTATGTAAAAAACACTCAGAACACCTCAGCAACCATGTAGCAAAATGTCTTAGTTACGTGAAATGTAAACCTAGTTCCCTGAGTGGGAACTAGATGCTACATAATTGCATTGGGACACGCTCTGAGTGACACGAGGTGTGAAGCCCTTGTATGCCAATTTATTGGCTGGTGGCGCATAAGTGACACCCCTACGGAGCTACATCACGGGCTCCATAAAAGTGCTCGCTTTCGCGCCATTGAGTCTGATTTTCTGCAGGATGGCACGAGACTATGCAGCTGCTAGAAAGTATGGCCAGCTTATGCAGCATCTCATTCCCACTCAGGGAACCAGGGTTACGTCTCACGTAATCGAGACTTTCCCTTTCAAAGGAACTTGAGCTGCGTAAATTGCATTGGGAACGATATACATTCACACCATGCGAACGGTAGCTGCCAACTGTCTATGCCCCTGTGGCAAGCATATAGTGGCGCACAAGCCAGCTAAATCTTCTGAATAAAACAGAGAAATTATGAGTTTACTCCTGTTCCAACAGAGAGAACCTGGGAAGCAGAAGTCAAACCCTCATCCAGATTATAAAATCTAACAAATGTATGCGGAGAGGACCACCCTGCCACCATACAAATGTCCTCCAAGGATGCACATCTAGCCAAAGCCCATAAGGATGCCATGCTCCTTGTAGAATGGGCTTGATACCTGAAGGCGAAGGTAAACCGCACGCTTCATAAGCACTTGAAATTGCACCAGTAAGCCAATGAGACAGTCTTTGCTTGGATACTGAAACACCCTGTTGCGGCCACCAAAGCCCACAAACAACTGCTCTGACTTACACCATTTGCTAGTACGGTATAAACTCACTGCGCCCGAACTGGGCAAAGCATTTGAAATCTTTCATGCTCCTCTGACTCAAATGGGGGAGGATAGAAAGCCTGAAAATTAATAGTCTGTGAGCGAAATGTTGTAGGAATGACCTTGGGTAAATAGCCCAAACGAGGTCTTAACGCCACTCTTGAACACCCTGCTGCAAAATCCATATATAAGGGATTGATCGACAGGGCATGCAAATCACCAACCTTTTAATCAATGCCAATGCTACTAGCAGGGCCATTTTAAGAATCAAGCGACTGTTGCCAAGGGCTCAAATGGAGCACCTGAGAGCACCTCTAAAACAACAGATAAATCCCATAAGGGAACGCGGATGAGACAAAAAGTTCTAAGCCTGCATACCCCACACATAAAACGAGAGACAAGAGAATGTCTACTGACACAGACTCCACTGATAAGTGCATGCTCAGTTGCTATAGCGGCAACACAGACTTAAAGCATTGCCGGGGCAACCCCGGCCCCCAAAACTCTTGTAAAAAAAAACTTGATTTTCACCTCGCACTGTACACCAAGAAGCAAAAATACGCCACTTGAATGTATAAAGCTTCCTAGCTGATGGAGCTCTCTTCAGAATGGTATCAACCACAGCGGAGGACAACCCATCATTCAAAAGAGTGCCCCATTGCAACATGTCTGTTCTGATTAGAATCTCCCAAGGCACTTCCTCCAGGAGAGAGACCAGAGACGAAAACCATACTTGATGTGGCCAAAATGGTGCCACTAACAGAAGCTAAACCCGATCCTCCTGAACTCTCTGCAGAACTGTGTGCAGCAGACTGATTGGTGGGAACACGTAAAGACGTGAACGCATCGATGCCCAGCGTTGCCAGGGGCGAGAGGGAAAACTAGAGGGGACAGTGTGACATCTCACTTGAAACGAACAGGTTGACTTCTGCTCTGCTGAACCTTCTCCAGATTTGTTCCATAATCTGAGGATGTAATGTCCACTCTCCAGGCAGCAAGCCCTGTCTGAACAGGAGATCTGCACCCAAATTCAACTGGCCCGGGACATGCACAGCTCGCAGAGAAAGCATATTGTCCCATGCCCACAGAAGAATGTGACGTGCCAGCCTCAGCATGGCATGAGAATGCACTCCTCCCTTGTGATTTATGTAGGACACCACTGTCCTGTTGTCTGACTGGATGAGGACATGGCTGCCTGAATCTCAGGGAGGAAAATCTTTAATGGCAGCAGCACTGTGAACATCTCCAGACAGTTTATGTGCCAATATTGCTGCTGGCCCGTCCAAACTCCATAGACTGGACAACCCAACAGTGCCCCAACCCATGGAGGAGGCGTCTATCCTTTGCTTTGCAGCAACACACCTGTCCCAACAGAATGTCCAGCATCAAAATGCGGGTCTGTTTCCATGGTAACAGAGATTGGTAGCACCCACGCGTCACTTTGAAGAGATGGAACACATGCGTCTGAGTGGCTGAAGTCCCTTTTGTGGAGTTCACACAAAAGGGACTTCAGAATCTGAGAAAGCACCTGTGCTTCGGTGCAATCTGAATATGGAAATAAGCATCCTTCAAATCTACTGTCACAAACCAGTCCCCCGGCTGCACTTGTGACATTATTTGCTTCTGTGTCAGCATTCTGAATTGACATTTCATCAGAGTGGAATTCAAATGTCTCATATCCAGAATGGGATGCAAGCCGCCATTTTCTTCAGGACCAGAATATAATGGCTGTTAAAACCGCATTCTCTCTGAGAAGGGGGAATCTCCTCTATTGCCCCTTTTTCTAAGAAAGAATTAATTTTCTGAATCAAAAACAGGGCTTCCCGAACAGAAATGTCTGTCGGAACAACCCCACTGAACACCGGCGGAGTTCGCCTGAATTTAATTACATAACCATGATTTATCGTTCGAAGTATCCAGTTCGAAATGCCCTTCAGCTGCTGCCAAACTGACAGATGGGCAGAAAGAAGGATTAATGCATGGCTCTTGCCTGCAGCTCGACCTGTAACCACTAGATGGAGTGCTTGGCTTTCTTTTGGTGACTGCCCCAGAACCAGCGGCACAGCGAAGGGAAGCCTTCACTCCTCCAATACTGTGGCTGGTTGAAGGGAATTTGATAATGTTTTTGCCTTTATTGTATTTAGGAATAAAAGATGAGTGCCTTGAAATGTACAGTACTATGCAGTTTGCCACAACAGCCCCAGAATTCTTTATGGGGGGACGTGTGGTGCTTATGTTCACTGTGTGTGCTTGATGAACATCAGATTCTGTTATGCATGTCTCGAGACCCTTGGCCATGGAGACAGAAGCTGAATTCGGAATATGTTTTTTATTGTTCGCTCCCCTGCGGGGGGAAACTGAACTATATTCTGGCTGTCGGGTGTTCGAAGTGTGAACAACGTCAAACTCAACCCGATGCTGTCCGAAGGGCAAACAGGAATGACATTGAGAGGACAGAACACCCTAGCAACTGCATAGCAATGTGCTAAAAATAATCAGAACACCTTAGCAACTATGTAGCAACACCCTGGCAACCACCCAGAACACCCTAGCAACTGTATAGCAATGTGCTAAAAAAACAATCAGAACACCTCAGCAACTATGTAGCAACACCCTGGCAACCACCCAGAACACCCTTGCAACTGCATAGCAATGTGCTAAAAACACTCTGACCATTTAGCAACCGATTAGCAACATGGGGAAAATATCACACCCCAGCAACTACCAAGATCACCCTAACAACCATATAGCAATGCCCTAGTAACCACACAGAACACCATAGCAACTGCCCAGAACACCCTAACAACTGCATTCCAAATGTGCTAAAAACCACTCAGAACACCTTAGCAACCGCATAGCAACGTGTGGAAAAATTCACTCAAAACACCCCAGCAACTACCCAAAATACTCTAACAATCACATATCAATGTGCTAAAAACAACATGGTTGCTACAAGCATACAACACCAATGCAACCACACCCTAGGAACCATCTAATGATGGAAAAACACTCATCAGAACATCAGAACAGAATGTGGCGGCGAGAAAGGTAGAATCCCCAAACATTTGTTTGACCTTCTACTGTGTTTTGGATGTGTTGTTGCACTGGTAACTCTGTTTCTCTTCCTTTTTTTACCTATAATGTGTGTCACTAAACTATTGAACTTTTGTTTTTTTCCCTATGACCATTACAAGGATTGTCCATTTGCTTAGTGGAAAAAAGGTGACTGTAGAATATTTTGTGCGGTCCAGGAGAAAAAAGAAAGAAAACCTAGGGTCCTTTTGTTTTGGAACCCATAGACCTTGAGAAAGAAAGCACTGTACAACAGCAGTGCAAACAATAATCTGGTTAACCTTTTATTCATATGAATAATTAATAGTTATATTTCATTACTGGCATTTAGAGTTGTTTTTTAGCTTAGAACAGACTTGAGTCGTTTGAGTCGTGACCCAGCAGTTGGGAACCACTGGTCTATTATGTGACTCTCTGAAACAAGATTACAGCAGCAGCATAAATTGAAATGGTCAAAAACATGTGCTTGTGGAACAAATCCAGTAACTGCAATCTGTGGTTTACAATGATAATTGCCCCAGAATTGTACTCATCTGTTGGAGTATTGAAGAGAGAAAGGCAAAACAATGCAGGTTTGGAAGAACTCTCCAAAGACTTCTTTGCACAATAGCTGTTTGCTTTTATGTGCAGCTTGGATTTCTAAGGACACTGAGGCGATCCAAACGAGAACAGAGATAAAACACTCGCTTCGGGTTTTATTGCCTGTTTGGAGTGAAGATGCTTCCACTGATCTCTCAAATCTCAGTGTGAGCAGCACCTACTAAATATGAGAGGGAAAACACAAACAATGAATGCTGCAGCTTAAGGACTGATTATCTCAGTTTCTGTTTTTGATCATTAGCTCGAGAGAATAGCGTTTTCCACAACTAGATCCTACATCCTACCAACGTGAAGTGATTATAGAGCATAGTGGTTTTATAATACAGTAATTTTCAGGTAGTTCCAGAGTAATTTCTCAAAAAATCTGACAGCAGATGGGAGTGCCCATGAGCAAAAATGTCAAATTTGCTTACTTCTGAGGGGATCATTCTCCAGTTGAGAAACTCCCACTGAGATGAATGGGAATGCTAATAAATGGCTCTCTCCAGGTTTTATTGATGCCCTTGAATGGGGTAAGACCAAAATATCCTAAATTGTTTTTCAAGATTATGTTTCAATAATATAACTAATGAAATATTTTTTCCTGGTCCAGCTAATGCACATGCACATTCTAGAGTGGACCAACAGGTGTAAATCTGGGGCAATTTGCTATTTTAAAGGAATAGTTTACCCCAAAATGAAAATTCTCTTATCATTTACTCACCCTCATGCCATCCCAGATATGTTTGACTGACTTTCTTCTACAGAACACAAATGAAGATTTTTAGAAAAATATTTTATGTAGGTCCATACAGTGCAAGTGATTGGTGGGCAGAACTTTGAAGCTCCAAAAAGCACATAAAGGCAGCATAAAAGCAATCCATAAGACTCCAGTTATTTAATTCATGTCTTCAGAAGCGATCTAACCAGTTTTGGATGAGAAAAGACCAAAATGTAACAATAAATCTTGACATCAGCAGTCTCCTTGGCGATCATGATTTCAAGCTCGATTACACTTCCTTGTGCCATCTAACTCTGCACATGCGTCAAGTTCTAGGTAGTGTTATTGAGCTTGAAATCATGATCGTGCCTAGAGACTGCAATGGCAAGATGTACAGTGAAATGGAAGTTTAATTTTGGTCTGTCCTGAAGACACGGATTACTGGAGTCATATTGTTTACTTTTAAGCTGCCTTTATGTGCATTTTGGAGATTCAAAGTTGTGTTCACCATTCACTTTCATTGTATGGACCTACAGAGCTGTAATATTCTTCTAAAAATCTTTGTTTGTATTCAGCAGAAGAAATAAAGTCATACACATCTGGGATAGCAAAAGGGTGAGTAAATGAGAGAATTTTCAGTTTTGGGTGAACTGTCCCTTAAACTGAAAGGCAGGACTTCCACCATATTGAGCGTTGCTATTTCTCTCATTCATTTTTCTATGAGTGGTCTGTCTCCTCCCCCTTATCCTGTTTCTGGTTATGCTCCATATTGGTTATTTATTCAGAATCAAACAGTGTCTTACATTTCTATTTTCTATTTTCTTGCAGTGGGTAATAAGAGCATAGTTCTGAGGATGTGCAATGAAAGACCTTGATAATGTAATATCTCAAATATTGAATACCAAGAACTCAGCTACTGTCCTATTATGATCTTAAACTTAACTCTGCCTTCTTGAGTATTACTCCTGTTGATTATTCTGTCTCCATTGCTAGATCTTTTGTACAGTAACAAATTGAACTGCTGCCAAGGCCCCCTGACTATAAGCTGCCAGCAGCAAATTGTGCATTTCAATGTTCGTGTAGACACCTTATAAGAGAATTTGACAGCAGATGCATTATAGATACAGTATGGGGGTCATATCACAGCACATAAATAAACATTAGTGTGTTAAATATTAGTGTGTAGCATTCTGCTTTATTTAATGAGAATCACTCAATCTATAACATCCTCGAGTTACAAGCAAACAGAGATTCTAATAGTTCACTCAAAAATGAAAATTCTGTTTTAATTTACTCACTCTCATTTCGTTGCAACCTAATATGACTTCAATATTCTACTAGCAAAATCGAACAAAGACAAGTGTGACTAGGGTTGGCACTTTGAAGTTGTGAAATATGGGGGCCAGGGGGGTGGGGGGTGGTGCCTGCTAAAGTTTTCAGACGGTCATTTACCACACCCTCCACAGTTTTTGCATGTTTTGCACAATGTGTGGACTTTTCAGATGGTCACTTAATGTAGGCAAAAATACTATGGACATCTAGGTTAAATTAACAATCTTGAAAGATTTCACTGTAACACCATCAGGACAGATTAAAAGTGCACTCAGTAATTTTTTCCCCATTAAAAAAAAAATGTTACTCCTGAAGAAATTAATTGTAATTTAGAAACATATATATAAAATCATGAGCACTCGCATGAGATGAGGACTCTAGTCATATCAGCAACCTTATAAAAGCTGTTTTATTCTACATGGGGCAGGGGCGCCATCATGGGGGCTGCCATTTTAGAATCACATGACCAGCTGAATACTACTTGCTTAATCTCAGTAACCGTCTTTTTATTGGACTTTCACTCTTGGATTAAATTAATCATGACTGATTGTGAATAGTGAATTTCTACAATGGCATCTGTAACTGAAAACTATTTATTTTGAATGATGCTGCATCCACACCACTAGGTGTCACTGTAAGTCCAAGATGACACAAGCAAAAAGTCACTTAGTGCACCTTTAAATACAGGACCCATATTGATTTCATATGGGACAAGTCATTTCATCTTTAAATATGGGATGATCCTGTATTTTACAGGATGGGTGGCAACCCTAATTGTGTATCGTATTTTCAAAATCTGACAAAGAAGATTGTTTTTGAGATTGTTGCGGTGGTTTGAAACACCTCGCCAGCACAAAATTTCAGGAAAACTTCGTACTGACAGTTAAACACCTTCATACTGTCATTAGTCCACATCATCAGTTGGTGTGACTGGTGCTTCATCATCAGTCAACATGTTTGGAGTTGCTGAGCTGGTGCAAACTTACCCACATCTGTATGTTCGTACATACAGTACGTATGAGACATTTTCCAAGAACATGTCATACTGCTTCATTCATGTGCCGTCTGCAGCCAAGAAAGCCATTTACACTTCTGCCCAAAGTGAGATACAGTATGCCTCTAATTATTATTCTTTTGACAGTATTCTGCCCATTGACTCCTGTCTGGCACCCTTTTATCAACCCAGCTTTGCAGTAGTATCAGTGTCATCATATATTAAAATAACTGAGGGTAAGCAGTGCATATGGCCGAGTATAGCATGTTAGCATTAACATCATCACCATTTATGCAGAATGCAAACATGACAAATTACACATTACCTGATGCATATATATTCCTTTAAATCATCATTGTGTTGTTATAACAGCTTCTTTTACTGATCTCATGTGGATTTTGTTTATAGAATGAGGACTGTAGTCATAGATAACACATTTTCATTTCACATTATTTCATGTTTTACACATTTGACAGGACAGCATGTGTCTCATATTTAAATGCTCTTCTAAATGCTAGCCCCAGCGGCATGGTCAGTGTCCGAATGTTTGTAAACAGTATCCACCTTATTTTGTAACGCGGAAGTAAGAAAGCGGCTACATTTCTGGCAAGTGTAACAACGTTCCATTGTCATTGAATGCAGTGTAAATAACTAGAAGGACAATAAGACCAGAATTTAGTGATATGGGTTTATAAACTATCACACAACCACAGGATGTACAGCAGAATAATATGCCAATGTCAGATAATTTTCTAACGTCAGCATTTATAGTAAAAGAGTAAGTAGATCATTCACTTGTTGCTCTGTGTTGTATTGGAGAGACAATATTAAAATCTGCTTCTTACTTTACTGAGAGCGTGACGATGCCATGATTCTTGTCTCCATAAACCTCCATTCATATTTTTATCTGCAAAACCTCAGAGGATGGAGTTTTCGCTCTGAGCGAAGAACATTGATGAACTTTGCTGTGAGGGTATTGGTGAATCTGAGGCTTTACTCAGAACACAAAGAGATTTCTCTTTTTTTTTTTTTTAATCTTTGTTTTTTTTTGTGCTAAACAATGCAAGTTCTGGTGTGAACAGGTGAGTCACTGTGAACAAGCTTCTCTTTTAGTGCTCATGAATAAACATAAACAAGCTAACCTGAAAATTAGCATGGTGCTAGTTCTATCCACAAAATCAGCTCACATAGCACGGTGAAATTCAGCGGGTGAAGAAGGCGTGGGCGGATGTTGAGCGTGTGTGAAATCAGCAAAAAAATAACTGCCAAGTGTAATGGGAGCCAGCTGGTACGTGCTGTGCAGTGTGTGTAAACCTCACTCCCCTGGCCTCAAGAGGCACACTAGCGACTGACGTTAGAGGCTGTAGCCTTTAGCCTCCTTGTTAGCGTGCCCACCTCCCATGAAGGAGACACCAGTTCAAATCCCGTTCGGAGCGGGTCAAGCAGGACCGGGAGGAGTGGTGCCATGACCCAGATGGGAGTGAGGTTTAAGGGGGTGAGTGTAATGGTAGCCAGCTGGTACTTGATGGCTGTGCAGTGTGTGTAAATCTCACTCCCCTGTGTAAACCTCACTCCCCTGGCCTCAAGAGGCGCACTAGCGACTGACATTAGAGGCTGTAGCCTTTAGCCTCCTTGTTAGCGCGCCTACCTCCCATGTCGGAGACACCGTTTCGAATCCCGTTCGGAGCGGGTCGAGCAGGACCGGTTACACAAGCAGCCTTTTTTTAATGCTGCACTTTATATTCTGGGTGTAACATATGCTCTGGACTTTAGTTTTGTATGGACTCTTATTTTGAAATCATGTTTTAGTTCCTGGTTTTTGCTCTGTTCCTTTGTCCCCTCTAATTGTTCCCCAGGTGTTTCTTGTTAAACTTGTTAATCCCTGTGAATATATTGCCCTAGTGTGTTCTCTGTCTTTGTCGGTTATTGTCCTTACTAGGCTGTAGTTGTTTGTTTGTTTGTTTGTTTGTTTGTTTGTTTGTTTGTTTGTTTGTTTGTTTGTTTTAGATGACTGTATTTCACCCATGGATTTTCACTTTGTGAAGGTAAATGTGACTGTGCCATAAGTCATAGATTTTTCTCTGAGGTGATATTGTATTTAATATATTGAAGGTGGTTTATTGTATTTTACTTGGTTTTGGTCAGTGCTATCTACAGCACTTTACTGTCAAATTGAGGAGAGTGAAGCAGTCTCGCTGTCTCTCAGGTAACACATTGTGTTCCAAACACAGGTGACAGCCATTAAAGGTAATGACATGACCATTCACAAAGGACTTCAGCTTTTTGTCTGTGAGTGATAAGGACCCATTAAGATGTATTGCTTAGGGTGCTGGAAGGAGGGGTGGCAGCCATGAACTAGTAAGCATCTTTGAATTTGAAAATGCTTTCTAATTTCTGCAGCAGTGGCCATTCTTAAATCTGCTGATATTATTCAACATTTTAATTACTAAATTTTAAGTAGTTTATACACGTTTAAATGCAATGAATTGTATAATTAAAATAGCTCAGAATGTAAATCAGTGGGCAGTAGGTAATCAAACAGTATTCCTAGTGGAATAAAGTCCAATTGTCTCAGAAAAAAGTGAGGAAAATGTGTTAGGAGAAAAAAAAAAAAACATGCTTAAGCATGTCTTGGTGCATACTGTAAATGCAGTCAACAAAAAGCCAGCATTAGGAATGGAATTTCTTCCTGAAAAGTACAGCATTGTAGTAAAAATAAGTATTGGGAAAAAAAAAAAAAAAAAAATCCTTACTCTGTATGAGAGTTGCTTTTGATAATTGCATCAGTTTGTTGAGGTGGGACATGTATTCATCATTCAAATGCACTGGCAGCAATTATCATTGAAAAATTTGGCATAGTTTTGAAAATTAAAAATTGATTACAAGTTATTAAAAGTTACAACTTCAGACCACTTAATTCCCTCGCTATTCATCATTCGATCCAACTGCACAACAGACATCACATTACAGCATAATTCACAATCAATTTTCAAGTGACTTAATGTTTCCTTTTGGTGGGGGATTTGATGGCCCGTCTGTGAGCCTGATGTAGTGTTCTCTGAGAACATGGGCTGCTTTGTGGTCTGAAGTTGCAATTAAGATTAAGCAGATGGAAGCCTTGCAATCAGATGGGGGTGGTAATCAATTTCTGCCATTTTCTAAGGACTAGAACTCCATAGGGAGAAAAGCCCGTGTTCGGCACAAAAACCTTAACACGATATCAACACCGCTCCACTTCAGTTCACAGAGCATGTGGACCGTGTTGAGTACTCTTGCAACACACATGCCTACAAAGATATGAATTCCCACGTACAAGCATGTAAGAGCCACTCTGTGTACCTCAAAGATGGGGTTATTAATTTTTACATTTATAAGAAATAGTTTTCACGCTTAAAGTTTTAATTCAGTTAAGTATATTTAGCATTTATTTTAGTTTTAGTATTTTAGGGCTGCTAAAGTTAATGTTAACTGATGTCATTGAAATATGTTCAACAGTGTTAAATTTTCCCTGGGCTGTAATTTTTGTTTTTTCTAAAATTAATTTATTTGGGGTCATTATAATGGTTAGGTTTATTTTTGAAAGTCAATATCTGCATTTAAAAAAAAAAAAAAAGAAACAATTATGAAGCACAAAATGATTCATGAAACAACAAAAATGGAAAAGAAAACATACAAAAATATTGTTTAAGCAAACAAATAGTTGTATAAATGTATAATTTTAATCATGTGACAGCTTGCCCTGACTTTCATGAAAAATACCTATGCCCTAAGAACACATCTACACCTTTCAGTAAAAAATGTATTTTAATTAATGAAAATGTTTTCATTTAATTTAACTTTACAACTGAACATTAACAGTAATAACTATGATGCCTTCATCCTGCCTCTGAATAAAATAAGAAAAGGTACTTCTGACTTAAATCTCAAAATCATGATTTTACAAAACACTATATAACTCGATATGGAAATTGAGAAACTTGAGATTGGGTGATTATTAATTCACAATTGGGAGATATAAACTTGAAGTTCCAAGATATAGTCAAAATTGGTATAAACTCAATTGCACGGTATAAACTCAAAAATCGCACGATACAAATTCGAAATTGCGAGATACAGATATAAAGTCACAATTGGGAGAAATAAAGTTGCAATTGGCAGATAAAAAGTCAGAATTACCTTATTTCAAGGCAGAATCCGGCTTCCATAAATAGCATAGCTTAGTCATTTATGCAATTTCAGGCAAAGCAATCTAAGCAAATCTATGAGACATGCCATGCTTTTCCCCCTTACAACCATGTATATTGCAATAGCATAAGTAAACCTGTATTATCAAACTTTAGCAACATACACTTGTTCATTGTTGTACATTCAGCATATTGATTTCCAATTATACCACTTACAGGATGATGTATTGTCCAAGTAAAGAACTGTCATGTTATCTAAGGTGCATATGGCATGTAAATTGTGCGTCTGTGTGTCCACTGCTGATGAGCAGATGTTTATGCTGATTAGAAGAGCTTTGGAAACATGGCAAGGTCTGCTCTAGATGAGATGAGGTTGGCATGGCTTTCTCAGCCCTCCAATAACAGCTCCTGTGGCCATGTGCCGCAGACAAGAGCGTGTCACTATCGAATGCTATGGTCGTGTGAATGAGAGAGAGCAAGATAAATGAGCGCCCGCCGAGGAGTTGGTTTTCACCATGAACATCTCATCACTCTTCCTGACTATGTCAGGTGGCCCTAATTCAAATGACACATAAGAACACAGGATGTGTCAGGACTCGACCGCTCGTATATCAGCTGCCATCAGTTTAACTTTGGCCACTGGGGGCAGTGTTTTAAATTTCAGGAAGCATATTCAGATTTTTGCTAAAAAGTCGTCCTACTCTTTACGATTTCACTGTGAGATCAGGCTGTGCATTGAATACTCAACTTATGGGAGTTCTTTAAATTAGTCAACCTCCCACTTAGACTTTAATCGGGAAATATTTAATGTTACTTGAAGTGGTACTATGTCGGTGCATTTCTGTCTTTATACTATGGAAGTCTTTGCTAAGAAAATGTTAAAGCATTATTGTTAAATCATTGTTTTATTTTTCTAAGAAGAAAGTAAATACATTTTGACAGGAAAATATTAGTCAAATTTAAGCACTTTTGAAATCTGTAATTGTGATTAACACTAAAACATTTTTTTTTGGATTAATTGGGATTAAATATTTTAATTGACTTACAGCACTAATATTAACTTATGTTTTAAAATCTATTTTTTAAGGCGTAACCCAAGTAATAATGTAAAATTAAAGTCAGTTTCTGATTACAAGAATTTAAAATGTAATGTTACACTACTTTTATCACTTTGTTTTAAAAAAAAAATGGTGGGGATAGTTTTTTTTTGTTTGGGGGGGGGGAGGGGGGTGCTGCTGGTTTTGACGTCACGAAATGGCAAAGCTCATGAATATTAATTATGTTATGCACAGATCATTTTGAAATAATCTTTTACTGTTTTAATAAATAGTAATTCTTGATGACTACAAGTGCTCAAATTTTGCCTAATTAATTTGATATCTTCATCTCTACATCTATCACTGTCAGTCCTGGGATTTTGTTAGTCAATGGATAAATCGGCAAATTATTTGATAGCATGATTGATTGGTCTAGTGGTAACATTTTCTTTAGGAAAAGGGTTTCCAGCTTCTAATCTGTCCTTATCTAACTTTATTTTAATAAACCACGATTGCATCTGTATGTCAGTGAATGTACAGTATATCATAAGTGGGGAGACATTTGTGCAATTTGCTTGGTGATTTCACTGTTAAGGAGCTCAAGCTGAGGAAAAGCAAAGCGAATAGAACACAAGTCTTTGTGCACGAGAGAACATTAGAGTTGTCAATGCCAGGGCTGTAATAACGCACAGGCTTACCGGGGCCCCAAACTCCCAGGATGCCAGTCGTGGCATCCTCCACCGTATTCTCCCCCGTCGACCTTCTTGGGAAGGCGCACATGAAAACGTGTTCATTGGGAGATGCTGATGTAAACACAAAGAAGGTGCACAACGGTTAAATCTGTCCGTGTAGCACATGGTGATTGAGTGTGAATGGCTGACAGAGGCCCAGAGAAACATTAAGCCCCCGGAGCACCTTAATACGGCCCTGGTCAATGCCACTGATAACTAGGGTGACCAAACGTCCCGGGTTATCTGAGGTGTGTCTCTGTGTCCCAACAATTCTTGGATGTAATTGTGTCCCGGTTTAGGCTGTTAGGCTTACTGAGAGAGATATATATATATATATATATAATATTTTTTCATCTCGAATAAAACTCACTCCTCCACCGTGAACTGGATGTGCACTTCTATAAAAATACAATGACAAAAAGGTTGAATTGAGTGTTAATTTTGTGTTGCTAGATAACTGAGGATAACCCTTCACAGCGACGTGGAAAATAATCATATCTTAAAGAAGCCATGAGTTCTAAATTACTGAATGTGTGCACAGAATATTGTTTTGTAGCTTGCTTCCCAGATATTGAGAGGCATCAAAACCACCCCATTGCTAGAAAGGTCTCTGATTGTTGATCTCACAAGTCAAGACCTACTTCTGTAATGTAGGGAATTCATGATAAATTCATTTAATATCAACACTAAGAGCTTAGTGATTGTTACTTTGTATGTACCCTATGACTTTTGTACTGACTCTTCATGGTAATTTTTGATTTTGTGGTCATTTTTATTTGTTGTAATTTTCTAATTTGTGGTAATCTGTCATGTCATGTTGGATCTGCTTGTACTTGTAGCCAGCTGAGGTTCGTGAGCCTGTAGTAGATGATGGGGTTGAAAAGCATATTAAGAAGCTGACACTGGCAAAAGAGTTTAATGAATTCACATGCTTAAGCTCCTGGGTAGTTCAGTGGTAAAATACACTTGCTACCACCCCTGGAGTTCACTAGCTCGCTAGTTCGAATCCCAGGGCGTGCTGAGTGACTCCAGCCAGGTCTCTTAAGCAACCAAGGGTAGAGTCACATGGGGTAAACTCCTCGTGGTCGCTATAATGTGGTTCGTTCTCGGTGGGGTGCATGGTGAGTTGAGTGTAGATGCCACAGTGGATGGCGTGAAGCCTCCACATGTGCAATGCGCCCAACAAGCCACGTGATAAGATGTGCGGGTTGACGGTCTCCGATGCGGAGACAACTGGGATTCGTCCTCCACCACCCGGACTGAGGTGAATCACTACGCGACCACGAGGACTTAAAAGCACATTGGGCATTCCAAACTGGGAGGAAAAGGTGGGGGGGAAAAAAATTGCTGTCTCTTAATGTTATCAACAAGGCAAGAAAAAGGTAACACAGAAATGTAAGCAGTCAACGATTACATGGAGGCTGTACAGCACCTGAAAAACTGCCTGAAACCATCATTGGTATTCCAAAGGGGTGAAAATGAATTCTGCAGTCCATCTCTTGTAGTCTCTTAATTATATTCTATTCTTCATTCTATCAGGTAGAGAGTGGAGGAGGTGGGAGGAAGTGCGCTTAAAGGGAAATCCTCTCTACTTTGTAGCAGAAGTCACAGACATAGGCTAGCTGGCGGAATGACAGGACAAAGCAGATATTCAGAGCGTGTCCCTTACAACGGCAATTGCGGCAACTTTGTGTGCACCATGTCTTTGCATTTACGAGTGCAACATGGTGTGACAGCAGAGAGATGAGTGTCTGAGTTGTCCACTTTTTTTTTTTTTTCAATCATACAGTAGATAGGGTGAATACAAAGCACTGCAATTCTGAGTCTAAAATTCAGACAGAGTGAAACTAGTGAATTTGAGTTTGAGAGGAGGGTAGAAGATAATGTTTTTCTCCCAAAGACACTGAGGGTAACTTATCTCAGCCAAGAAAATGTATAAACCAAGCTCTCCTCCAAACCTCTATTCATAGTAGGGGTGGGAATCATCAGGGACCTGGCGATATAATCTCAATATCTGGGTCACAATACAATAATATTGGGATTCATTATGTTTAGTGATTTGGGATTCAAAACTGTGATATACTGCAAACTTTTACTCACTCACTTTTCATTCTTTATTGGACAAGTGCTAAAATTCCTGCTTCATTGCAGAGCCATAAAAATGGGGTAGAGTCAACATGATCACATGGGAAATCAACATGTTGCTTTCGAAAGCTCACATACCCTGAATTACTGACAAGCGGCTTCCCCCTTTAGACATATTGGCATCAGTTCAAGTGTGAACCCATTTTCCTCTAGTGCTACTGAAAGTGCATTGTGCAAGTTCTCTCTGAGACACAGGTTATGGACCCGTGAGAACCAGGAAGTAACCACGTTTACATAAACAATGGTGAGTGTGATTCGGAGGTTGCATTTTCACTCTAAAATCTAATTTTTACTCCACCGATGGTAAGGATTAGTGTTTGGGGTTAATAAAATATGCATTCTTGTTGATTGTATTACATTACATCACATACAACTAAAAAAATTTGCTTTTGGCACTACTCTGTAGACATTTTTAACTGGAGACTGGAGCTCACACATGGCCATACTTTCAACAACACTTACAGCTACGGCCACTGGGGGCAGTGATTCGAATTTTGGTAAGAACAGGCCAATTTCAGCAGCAGAAATTTTGACCATATTGTTTCTGAATTCTGTGTGATCAGTCTGGTAGAGCATATGGTGTCAGTCGGTGTCAGTCTAAAAACGACATCAGGGAGTAGGGTAGGTTGGTTACAGTGTAGGCTACTTAATTTACACGGAAACCCATGAAGTCTAGCTGTTTGAAGGATCAGTACAGACATCCTTGCAAATGAAACTAGTTATTGACTTACTCTTAGCTTTTTTGGAGTTTACATTTTGGTTGAAAAGAAACTAAAATTACTCAGAACAAACTAAGAATATAGCTCATTCATTGAAATAATGCTGCTGTACATTTTGTCTTCTCACACATTGAGAATTCTGAGTGATGGTCAGTCTCTCTCCCCCCCAAAACATTTTTTTTTAATGTAAAAAAACATGTAACAAAAAATATTGATTCTTGGTGTCAGAATATTGAAACAGTATTGTGAGGTGAAATACTGCAGTACTTTGAAACAGCAACTGTTTCCCTCTACTTGTATGGGTCACAGCTGTTTCTTATGAAATTCTATAAACTCAAACTTTGTTACAGTAAGCAGTAGCCTAGACATGCGTTTGGTCTTGAAGGCCAACATGGCGGATACACTGTAGCAGGGTTTTTTGGGTCTGTGCAAGTGTTGTGTGCTGATAACATTGAGAAAGATGGAGTAGCTGCCAGCTGCAGATAGCCAGATTAAACCAGATGTAAAGAGAACTGAGTAGTAGAGGATGGCATAGAGTGGGCTTGGAGGAAAAAGCCCTGATAAAAAACAAAATCATAAATTTTAAACAAGTCTAAGATGTTTTGCTGGTTTAAGCTGGTCTCATGTTTATCAGGCTGGTCTGTTTGCTGGTTTTTAAAGGGGTTTTGGGAACATGTCAGCTAGCTAAACCAGCTTAACACCTGTTTAGCCAGGCTGAGAGACCAGCTAGGACCAGCAAACCAAAGGCTAATTATGTTTTTTTTTTTTTTTTTTTTTTTTTTCCCAGTTTAGAGCAGTGTTTTGCAACTGGTATGAAATAAATATTTATTTTAAAAGGGAGAAAATGCTTCCCACATCTTTTCCAATCAAATTCGATGGTATTTTGATGCAAATTCATCTTGCACTTGGTAATATGATTGATACTAACAATATTTGGCCGAGTGTTTGTTTCATATTTCCATTACATTGCTTCTCTTGTTTATCCATTTTACAAAATTGTAAGTTTATTATGCCTGTTCAGTCATGTCAGGTTAATCATACATAGTTCATGTAATTTCATGGTATTTAAATGTTTTCTTTTATATAATTGTTTACTTTTGTACAATAACCAGTTTTGGGACTGTGTTGGGTCACCACTTCATGTCCAATGTAAAATCTGGGTCCTGAAGTAAAACCAGTTGAGAACCACTCTCTCGTGTAACTACAACATTTATACTAAAACCAAGTAACTTCAAAGTAGCTTAAACCATGAAAATGTGAGTCATATTGTGATTTTGAAAAAATATTGCGATTTGAACTGCGGTATGATAAACAAAAAAAAAAGTAATTGTTTCCTTTGGACGATAATGTGTTGATGTTTTGTCCATGTTCTTAGATTTTTCTTAGAGACCACTCTTTGAGGGTTCACAATTGAAAAAAATCACTTCAGCCACAAACAAACTTAAAAATAAACACACAGTGAGACAAGAAGAAAAAACAAAAAACAACTATTGTCTTCATATTCACAATTGTTCCTGCCCACTGTGTACCTGTTTTTATCCAATTTTTGATTACTGTCTCAGCCCACTATTCATCATCATTATTTTTTTGAAACCCAATCAACTTGAATATTATATTATTGTAATATTAGAATATTATATTTATTATTATTATCATCATCATCATCATCATCATCATTCTTACTATCATACAGTAGTAATGCATTTCTGTAATTAAATCTTAACTTACACAGGGCTTGCTATGCAAGCCAGTTGAACCAAAGAGATCTAAACTGTCAAGTTTTTATTTTGACGACATCTGCATGAAGAGTGTGTGTGTGTGTAGCTGAATTCACAACAGCTGTATAATGTGTTCCCCATTTGAAAATCTTCTCATCCTCTGGACCAAAAAACCCCCAGTGCAATGGGGTGTATTTTATATTTGCATATTAACTTGTAGTGCCCAAGCATATTTAGAAGAATGCAAAAGTAACATTTAAGTGAATCTGGAGTGCTTTAAAAATTACACACTCGGCGTAGCTAGTCTCTGTACTATGAAGTCGCTCATGGGTGTTTCTACTGCTGTCGCTCTAACCTTATTGGTGGACTGCACGTCTGGCCATGTCTTTTGAAAATCTGATCACAGATGAGGCATTTTGCCAATAAAACTAAGATATCACTCTAATTTGACAAGGATTCAGCAGTCTCTTAAAAATACATATTCTACAGGGGAGAGTGTTTTATTTAACCTGCAACAGTGCTCAATGCATCATATCATTAGTAAGATGAACAATCTATCAATGTACAAATCAAACTCACTCAGACTGGCGACAGTTTTCCATGCATTGTTTTTATTATAGCATGAATGTGGTTACAGACGAATCATATAGAACAGTGAAATCACACACAGAAACTTCTCTTCTGTCTTGTCTGCACTCAACTCCATCCATTACCCGGATGACGTAAGCTGCACTGACACCATCTTATCTCCTACTGGTTGTCGCTCCAGAAAGTCGCTCCTCATTTGCATAAATTTAAATTTTTCTCAACTTTGTCGTGTCGCTTGCCATGTCCACATCTAGTCGCCAGAGGTCATTGTTTCTCGTGTCGCTGGAAGTCGGCAGCTGTCATTGAAAATGAATGAGATCTAGTCGCTTTGTCACTACATGTGTGTAAGGGGCTTCAAAGTCATTTAGAGTAATCCTTTCACCCAAAAATGAAAATTCTCTCATGATTTACTTACCTTTAAACCATGCCAGATGTGTATGACTTTCCTTCTTCAGCAGAACCGAAGTGAAGATTTTTATGAGCAGATTTCAGCTCAGTTTGCCCATACACTGCATGTAAATGGGTGCCATTAGGCTGCTGGCTGTTTGACAGCCCATAAGGCATAGTTAGGCAGCTTAAAAGTAATCCACATGACTCCAGTCGATCAAATAATGTCTTCTGTAGCACACCGATAGGTTGGTGTAAGAAACAAATCGATAATTAAAACTTTTTTTAAACTTTAAATCATTGCTTCTGCCCAGTGCTGTATTTCTGTTTGAAATGAACTAACTCTCGTGTGACATTCGTTCCTCTGTTGTGTACAAAGCGCACGCTTCTGACTTCTCGCATGAACGCGCCATGGCGCTTATGTCACTGATGTGTCGACTGCTGGCAGGAAGCGATTATATATTTTATACATATATAGTTTTAATTATTGATTTGTTTCTTACACCAACCTATCAGTGTGCTACAGAAGACATTAATTGATCGACTGGAGTCATGTGGATTACTTTTAAGCTGCCTAAATATGACATTTGTACCATCAAACAGCCAGCAGCCTGATGGTGCCCATTTACAGTAGTACATGAAAATCTGCTTATAAAAATGTTCAATTTGGTTCTGCTGAAGAAGGAAAGCCATACACATCTGGGATGGCTTAAAGGTGAGTAAATCATGAGGATTTTCATTTTTGGGTGAACTAACCCTTTAAGTTTTGCTGGTGAACAGCATGTCTGTGCTGGTCCACAATCTAGATCAGCACCAAACCAGGACTAATCAGAAGAAATCATCATGGAAATTCATGCTCTTTTCAGCATGTTTGGTGTGTTTCACACTTAGCTACAAGAGAATAAAAACATATTCAAAGTAGAGCTGGAATAAAGCCTGAGCTCAGACAGCATTCATTATCAGACAAAGAGAATGGTGCTTTAATGAGATCACTCCTGTAGACTACACACCAGAGACAAAGCAATCTCTGCATCGCTTGTCTTGTTTACAGCTAATGGCTAACGTTTCACAGCCCCATCAGATGGACAGCTCCACTGCATTATTGCAGTAATCAATCAGGGCCTGGGCACTCTTGAAAGACCCATTCATTGCAATCCAGACCACCTGCTTTTCCTCACACATCACAAACAGACCACCTCACTGTGTGATAAAAGAACTGAAAAACATACTGCCTGAACACAACACATATCATTTGCTTCTCACCCTATGAGTGGCAGCTTGACACCTGTCTGTCGATGTGCTATCAGGAGCAGCCTGTGATATGATGTAGAAATGACAGAGCAATTCTGTCTGCCAGGATCTCTAAGAAACTCCCATCAGGACTGCCAGGGATCGTTGTGCGCCATGGAAAGGCTATGCCCGAAATTGCACACTCATTTTGATTAATGGACCTCACTGTTCCCCTGAGTGAGCAATTATCGGAGGATCTGCACACTTGTTCATCACTGTAAAAGAACAGCGGCATGGCCTGTCCCTCGGCACCGTACCCGACCCGCAGTGCCACCTCCTTGTAACCCCACTCCACCAGCTCATGCAAGGGGAAGAGGAGAGCCCGGTTGAGGAAGAGGAGAGGAATTTAGTGGAGTGGAAACAGAGTAGATAAGGTTTCCCTAGAGGAACAGCTCTGCAACCTCTTTGCTTTGCTCGCTGGCTAAGGCATGAACCTATCATCAAGCTTCCCACTTTCATCTGTGCCGGCAAGCTCGCGGCCTACTTTTCTCTGCTGAGGTTATGTTGTGTGTTGGAAGCAGGTGTGCTGGTCTCACAGGCTTCTTAAGCCCTCTGTTTTGTGAGAAAATTCCAAACAACTGTTCTGTTCAGGTCAAAAAAGACCCAGTAGAGTACAATAAATATACAGCATTCCTTTTTTTTATCATTATAAACATGAACATTGACATAGGCTTTGAACACAACCTTTTATAGTAGCATTTCTGGAAAGGTGCCCCCTATATGTTAGAGGTGGTACCGTACTATTCTTTAACAGTAGATTTGCAGTAAACCCTTTATTTTGAGTGGGGAAAAAAGCTGATAATTGGAATATTTATACATTGTATCTTTTTGAAACAAATACAGAATCATGGTTTTTATTTAAAAACATTTTTGTCTCAGAATATACTGTAAATGTACACCCGGCAGACGAAAAGTGAGTGGAAAACCCAACAGATTTCCTTTGAAAGGGTTCCCATACATATTTAGGAATCAGGATATCTGACTTGGGCCTGTAAGAATCATCTAGCAACCATTTAGTAACACTCTAGCAATGCCCTAGCAACCACCCAAAACACCCTGACATTGCATTAATATATTAATGCAGTGCAGTTATTTTACTTATTAATTTTTTAATTGTTGTGGTGTATCCAAAGGCATTTTGACAAAATGCAAGATTAAGATTAAATGGGTCAAAAATAACCCAAACATAACAGAGGGGTTAAAGGGAATACTTTCTTTTGTATTCCACGGAAGGAAGAAAGTCATATGGGTTTGTAACAACACCAGGATAAGTAAATGATGACAGAATTTTCATTTTTGGGTGAACTATCCTATTAACTAGCAAGATTTATTTGGTCAGTCAGCAAGATGGTCATCCAGAGTCACCAGCTGGACCACCACCAAACCAGCCTGGGAATTCATGCTGGTCTTTTCTGTTTGGTTCTCTTCAGAATTCCGGAACACAATCATCTATGTGATGAAAGAGCCCATAAGTGTTTTTTACGACTCACAATGTTTAGGTTATGTTGTTACAACCTACTTCATAAATAATTAACATTTTCAGAAGGCAAAACACATCATCTCATCGGAATGACTCAATTTGCGTCAATATATGACAGCTTTGAGAAAGATCTGAAAGACTCTGTTTTCCACTGATATTGTTACATTGAGAAAAAGCTCATTACGTTAATCTGTGCATCTATTGAGGACACCTGGCATATGACATGAATCTTTTACTCACTCTGCCAAACATATTGACATTAAATGCATTATTACATTAGAAGCCAGCAATCAAATTTACAATGGCACATGATCAATATGTAATTTGCAGATGTATTATTCCACTGGCTGAATAACACATCTTGGATGAGCCTGTTTCAATAGGTTCACTTAGGCGGACCACAGTAATTCACTCAAACACGTCCACTGTCTAAAAGCAAATGGACAGGCCATTCACAACACAATTACACAATTAGTTTATAGACTCGGCATTGGCAGGTATGATCCAGACCGAGTGAAACCCGCAGCCGGCTGCCTCACGTGTGGTTTAATTACGCCGTTAAAGCATGGGCTGATTCCGACTCAATACAGCTGGGCCAGATCAGGCCACTTGATCTGGGCCACTACTGGAAATTATTCGGCTTGGATTGATCTTTATAAGACTGCATTATACTGTATGTCTATCATAAAATGAACATCATACACATGTAATATCATGAAATTTGTAAACCACAAGTTTAAAGTTATGAATTAGTGAAAAAAATTAAATATGCCTATGATATCTAAAATATAAATAAATACTACAATATTCACAAATATTTATAAATAGTAAGACGGATATGGCGACGTGACTGCACGAGGGTAATGTATTCTTTTTTTTTTTTAGCAATTTGCTTTGTAAATGTGCACTTTCACCTTCAGTCCGAGCTCCTCCCTCGCCAAAGTCACGGGGACTGCCTCTCTCCACAGTTTTAGGAGGTTGATGTGGTAAATCTGACGTGCTCTGCCTCTATCTGTTCGTTTCACCTCATAATCGATTTCCCCAACTCGCCATGTGACCTTAAAGGGTCCTTGCCACTTGGCGAGTAATTTAGTGCCCGATGTGGGGAGCAATACAAAGACTTTATCTCCCGGTTTAAATTCCCGTAGCCGAGTACTCCTATTATACAGCCGGCTTTGACGTTCTTGAGCCTGGAGCAAATTCTCCTGTGTTAATTGCCCCAGTGTGTGGAGTTTTGCTCTCAGGTCAATAACATCTTGAATATCGTTTTTGCTGTTTGAAGGTCCCTCCTCCCAATTTTCCCATAGGATGTCGAGCACGCAGCGTGATCGACACCTGTACAATCATTCAAATGGGGAGAACCCCGTGGAGGCTTGCGGGACCTCTCGTAATGCAAATAATAGGGGCTCGAGCCACTTGTCCTAATTTCGAGCGTCTTCATGCACTACAGGACTCCTACCCCCAACCCTGTGGTGGACCAACACCTGGCTGATGACCTGAATGTGTTCTACTTCAGATTTGAAAGGCCCAATCTCACACCCCACACCCACTCTGACCTTCACTTCACACAAACACCAACACCTCCTGCAACCCCCCTCCTCCCCCCTCCTGCTACTCAACCTGCACTTAAGATCTGTGAAGATGATATGAGCCGGGTCTTTCGGAAACAGAAGACGAGAAAAGCTTCAGGCCCAGATGGCGTCTCACCAGTGTGTCTTCGATCCTGTGCTAACCAGCTGGCCCCCATCTTCACACAGATCTCCAATGGATCACTGGAGAAGTGTGAAGTCCCATGCTGCTTCAAACGCTCAATCATTATTCCTGTCCCAAAGAAACCAAACATCACAGGACTTCATGACTACAGACCTGTTGCCCTGACGTCTGTGGTCATGAAATCATTTGAGAGACTGGTGTTGGCCCACCTGAAGAACATCACAGGACCTTTTCTAGATCCCCTTCAATTTGCTTATTGAGCAAACAGGTCTGTGGATGATGCAGTCAACATGGGATTGCATCATATCCTGCAACATCTGGACAGACCAGGGACATACGCAAGGTTCCTTTTTGTGGACTTCAGTCGGCTTTCAACACCATCATCCCAGCTATACTCCAGAATAAATTACACCAACTCTCTGTTCCCATGTCTATCTGTCAGTGGATTACCAGCTTTCTGACAGACAGGCAGCAGCTTGTGAGACAGGGGAAACTCACTTCCAGCACCTGTACAATCAGCACTGGTGCCCCCAGGGATGTGTGCTCTCCCCACTACTCTTCTCCCTCTACACCAATGACTACATCGCCAAGGACCCCTCTGTCAAGCTCCTGAAGTTTGCAGATGACTCCACTGTCATCGGCCTCATCTGAGATGACGATGAGTCTGCATACAAAATGGAGGTTGAACAGCTGGCTGTCTGGTGCAGTCAAAACACCCCAACACTGACCCCCCTCACCATTCTAAACAGCACTGTGGCAGCAGTGGAGTCATTCAGGTTCCTGGGCACTACCATCTCACAGGAACTGAAGGGGAGACACACATTGACTCCATTGTGAAAAAGGCCTAGCAGAGGTTGTACTTCCTTTGCCAGCTGAGGAAGTTCAACCTGACACAGGCGCTGCTGATACAGTTCTACTCAGCAGTCATTGAGTCTGTCCTCTGCACTTCAATAACTGTCTGGTTTGGTTCAGCTATGAAATCAGACATCAGAAGACTAAAAGGAACAGTTCGGACTGCTGAGAGGATTATTGGTTGCCCCCTGCCCTCCTTCAAGAACTATACACTTCCAGAGCGAGGAAAAAGGCTGGAAAAATCACTCTGGATCCCACTCACCCTGCCCACTAACTTTTTGAACTGTTGCCTTCTGGCCGACGCTTCAGAGCTCTGAGCACCAGTACCATTAGGCACAGGAACAGTTTTTTCACTCAGGCTATCCATCTCATGAACAGTTTAATTGCCCCATTGAGCAATAACTATGTGCAATACACAGTTTAGTCTTTTTTTATATTTATCCAACACATCCAACCTCTTCTGCCATTTCATTCCTCTAAACAAATAAATAAAAATAAATAAAAAAAACATTTGCACTGTACATAACAGATAACAGATTTGTATTAGATTTGCACTACTTATGTGTGTGTGTGTGTGTGTGTGTGTGTGTGTACATATGTGTATAATTATTTTTAATTTTTTATTATTATCTAAGTCTTGCTGCTGTTTTTGTATTGTTGTACACTGGAAGCTCCTGTCACCAAGACAAATTCCTTGTATGTGTAAGCATACTTGGCAATAAAGCTGATTCTGAACTTACAAATCATATTCTTTAGGGTTTGATTAAATAGTTCTACCATGCCATCTGTTTAGGGGTGGTAAATGCTGGTCCGAATCTATTTAATCCCCAATAATTCATACAGTTCGCGTAGTGTACGTAACATAAATGTAGTGCCCTGATCAGTGAGGATTTCTTTCGGAATCCCCACTCGGGAGATAATTCTGAAGAGTGCCGCCACAACACTTCGCGCTGAAATATTACGCAGAGGCACTGCTTCTGGATATTGCGTTACGTAGTCCACCAGAACCAACACAAAGTGATACCTGCGTGCCATCCGCTCTAATGGCCTGACGAGGTCCATACCAATTCTTTCGAAAGGGACCTCGATCAACAGAAGGGGTCACAATGCTGCTCTTGGGGTGGCTGGCGAATTCACCAGCTGACATTCACGGCATGCCGCACACCACCTGCGAACATCCCCGTGACTGCTCAGCCAATAAAAATGGGCCATTAGATGGTTCAGTGTCTTTTCCTGCCCAAAGAGACCCACCATCGGATTATAATGAGCCGTTTGGAATAACATTTCCTGACGGCTCTGCGGTATTAACAATTGGGTTGCATCTTCCTATTGTCTTAGTGTTCTGCGTCACTCGATACAACCGATCCCTGATATGCAATACCCGAGTGCAATGTCTGGCCAGAGGTGTTGAACATCAATCACTTTCACTAGATCAAAGGCGTGCAGAAGGGTCTCGTCTCGCATCTGATCCAGAGGGAAATCCCCTGCAGGGAATCCTCTAAGGGCTGGGGAAGCCGAGAATTCCCCCTCCCTTACATCCTCCTGACATGGAGCTGACGTAGATGGCCCTGTCACCGCCTCCCCAGCAAGCGAATCGGATACCACACACTGATACATTTTGTTGCAGGACCTATCCACACACATTCCCCTTAATAAGGTAGTAAATGCCAGCCAATTTGTTCCCAAGATTTGTGGATGGGAGAGGCGGGGACTAACCATGGCCTCGACACTATGCTTTTGTCCCTGAAATTGAATAGTGACTACAGGGTCATTTTAAATATACCCATGCACACACCTTACCCTCACCCGCCGGCTTGTATCCAAAGACTTGGATTAAACCAATCTTTTGTGTATGGAAGTTTGATTACAACCTGAATAGATCAAGGCTTGATATGTACCCCCCTTAATACTCACAGTTATCCGATAAGCTCCTGCTCGATCGGGGGCGGCCTGTGGTGCGCCAGGGACCCGGACCAATGTCTCCACCTCCATCATGGGGCATCGGTCCTGGAAATGCCCAGGTTCCCCACAGCTCCAGTAGACTGGCCCAGACTTCATGTCCACACCCGCAGCAGAGGACTCACCAGCCTGTGGGGGAGAGCAGAGAGGGTTAGGGGAAACCGGTGGGTTAAATGGCCCATGGGCCCTGGGAACCAGTTCTGGGGTAGGAATTCCTTGTTTCCTGGGAATAGGAACAGGATGAGAGAAAGGAGATGGGAAGGGAGGAGAGAGAGAGGAAGAGAGAGAAAGAGAGAAGAGGGCTCGCTGGCCCCCGAATATGCCACCATATGGTCCTTTGCCAGCTGGATTGCCTCATTCAGTGATGCCAGGTGGTGGCACTGGACCCATTCCGCCACCCCTTTCGGTAGTCGGTTGATCAGCTGCTCCAGCACCACCAGGTTGACTACTGCCGCGGCGTTGCATTCTGCTGCCAGCAGCCACTGCCGACAGGAGTCACAGAACTGTTGGGCATAGGCAAACAGGTGGCTGAGCTCGCCAGGTGTCAGTGAGTGGAAGCGCAGGTGGTGCTACACTGCGCTGCGGCCGACCTGTTGCAAGATGGCATATTTCAAGTCCTGATACCCCAGGAGATTGGCGATGGGTAGTTGTTGGGTTGCCAGTTGCACTTCTCCTGACAACAACGGCAGTAGGCGGACCACCCACTGGCAGTCTGGCCATCCCGCTGCTTCCGCCACATGCTCAAACAGCTCCACAAACACCTCCGGGCCATCCTCTGGCCCCAACTTGGCGAGCGTGAAGTGGGTCATGGCGGGGGCGGTGGCCGAGGTCCTTCCAGTGGAAGCCCCCTGGGGAATCAAGCTCCTTATCACCTGCTGGTCCTCTGCTTGAGCTTGATGGATGACTGGGAATCGCTGCTCCTGTTCCTGGCACAGCTAAAGCAGCATTTGGTGGATGCTGGCGAGGGTCTTAATCAACTTGGCAAAGGACTCCATGACAGCGTAACTTCCTCTAAATTCCTGGGTTTCAGCACCACTGTGATTAAGTCTCTAGTTCTCTTATGAATGAGGAAGCAGGAGCCGGATAAACAATCCACAATAACACACTTTTCAGTATTTTCACCAGTTTAAACACACACGAACACTCTGCTTCGTGTGTGTCTCTCTCTCCCCTCGGCGGTCTGAACTGCCCTTTTAAACCTCTCCAGCTCTCACTGCACCACAAAACAGCTGTTAGAGGTGATTTCCCACAGGTGTCATCCTTACCGCTCTTCTTCTCCCAGCCTCGCTCTCCACAGAAGTCGCCTGGCCATGCCTACATCACCACATTCATCAAGGCTTTGTATATTGTTTTTAAAATAACCTAAATTTCTTTGACTGAACTTGAAAAAACAAGCCACCAGTCAAATGAACAAGTTTGCAAGTTGTAAATGCATATGTAAATGTAAGTTAAAGGCAGTAAATGTAATCATGGATATTATGTATGTAAAATAACAATTATAAAGCTAGATTGAGTTTACTACACATTCATCCCCAAAACAATAATTGTATTTTATCCGAAAAATGGCAGCATGACAGTCTCATCGCCTGAGTCTTGTAATACATGAGCATCCTGCTGTCTGGACCTCCCCTGTATCTGCAGTAAGTACATTATCTCGGTACAACAAAATCTTCAGGTTCTGTCTAGACCGTATCAACTCGCAGAGTTTGCCAAGTTGCAACAGGAGTTTGCAGATGTGTTTTCCCCTCTGCGGGTCGTACAAACCTCATCCAGCACCATATCGAGACTGAGCCGGGGGTAATGGTACGTAGCTGTCCCTACCGATTGCCCGAGCACCAAAGAAATTGTTGGGAAAAATTGGATGCAGTGCTCGATATGGGGGTAATAGAGGAATCCTTCTGAGGTCGCTGCGATGGGCGGGACTCACAGAAAATCCCATGAAGTGCGCGATTGGGCAGTTGGAGGTATGGTATCTGGGGTTCCACTTGGGCCATGGGCAGGTGCGTCCCCAAATTGACAAGACTGCTGCGAGTGTGACCTGCCCAAGACCCAAGACCAAAAAGGGGGTGAGATAGTTCCTGGGGCTGGCTGGCTATTATAGGAGGTTTGTGCCTAATTATTCGGACGTCACCAGCCCGCTGATTGATCTCACTAAAAAGGGAGCTCCAGACCCGGTCCAGTGGATGGAGCAATGTCAATAGGCGTTTACGCAGGTTAAAGCCACACTTTGCAGGGGGCCGCTTTTCACCTGATTTCTCTCTCCCTTTTGTGTTGTAGACGGATGCTTCAGCCAGTGGGCTGGGGGCCATACTCTCACAGGTGGTGGAGGGGGAGGAGCGCCCAGTGCTGTACATTAGCCGCAAGCTCTCGCTGAGAAAGACTAAGTACAGCACCGTGGAAAAGGAATGTCTTGCCATCAAGTGGGCGGCCCTCACTCTCCGGTACTACCTGTTGGGACGGGCCTTCACCCTCTGCTCAGATCACACCCTACTCCAATGGCTCCACCTCATGAAAGATACCAAGGCACGGATCACCCGTTGGTATCTGGCCCTTCAGCCGTTCAATTTCAAGATGGTCCACAGGCCGGGAGTGCAGATGGCAGTTGCCGACTTCCTGCCCAGAAATGGGGGGGAGTGGTAGATGGGCCGGATGTCGGGCGGTGGGGATATGTGGCAGTGGGGCGTGGTCGAGCATTCGTCCGGAGATAGAGAAAGGGGTAAGGGTGCATACACCTGAGCCAGATTACGATTAACGCCTGTTTCCAATTCTAATGAGCTTGGGGAGAGCGGCATAAATGCGACCACGTCAGCGCCAAGGAGTAAGAGAGAGTCAGGGAACAAGAGTCCTGCCATGAAGTTGAAGTGTAGATGTGAAGCTGATGTGTAATTGTGAAGTTGATTTATTGTGAAGCTGTAAGCCCAGAAAGTTGCCAATAAAAAGCCTTACCTGTGTGTGGAGAAATCCGGTTCCCTGTGTCCTCCTTCCCTCTTGCTGTGAAGTCCTTTTACAGTAAGTTAATGCACTACGTTTACTTGTTTGTGTAGTATATGAGACAGCCGTTAGTGTAATGTTAGTTTACTTACATGTTTACATTTACATTTATTCATTTAGCAGACATTTTTATCCAAAGCCACTAACAAATGAAATTTGTTCTAAGGCAAAAACATGAGCTGCAAAACAAAGTTTCAAATTGCTCAGATAAGTACAAGTAGGGAGGAAGGTGAGAGACAGTGGTGAAAGAATGGACTGAGAATGGATAAATGTTTACTTGGATATATGTTGAATGTGTATTTTTGCTGCTAAAACAAGCCTTGATTTATTGTTTCGGTAACACTTAGTTAACATTAGTTAACAACATCAGTTAACTTGAACTAACAATTAACAATATATTTCTTACAGCATTTATTAATCTTTGTTAATGTTAGTTAATAAAAATACAGTTGTTCATTGTTAGTTCATGTTAGTTCATAGTACATGAACTATTGTTTACAAACGTATATGTTTTAATTAACAGTAACTAAGATGAATAAATATTAACTAATGTTAACAAATGGAACCTTACTGTAAAGTGTTACCATTGTTAAACTATTATTGTTTCTGAACCATGATGATCAGGGGGAAAATGCATATATACTAGTTTTACTTTGTTACACACATTTCAGTATTATTTATGTTGGATACAGCAACTTATTGTTAAATCATTGGACTCTGCATTGCAAATAGTCTATCAAACAACATGGAGGTGTTGGCAACACATGAAAAATGGGCCTACCTTTAAATATATTTAATTTCATTAAGTCTGCATTTAGTTAGACCATGTTGCTTGTACTTTATTGTTTACTATTTACAGGTGCAGTAAAGAATAACTCCCAAACAAAAAATTCATGGGATGAAGATGTGCAAAATGACCATGAAAAGCTCCCGATAGAGGTGGTGGAAGGAGAAAATGAGCATAGGCCAACACACAGTAATTTACTTTAAAAAAAGTATTCCTGATCAGTTTAATTCAAACAAATGGTTTAAATTATTTAAATATGTTTAAGTTTGCTCAGTATTAAATGAGTTTTATTAATGCAAAAGACAATAGCTGCTTTGCCTTTTACCAAACTGTATTGTTTTGAACATATTAATTTTGTTTAGACCTACTACATTTAAGTTCATCATTTGAATTTAATTAAATACTTCATGTATATTCTGAAGTCAGAACATGTACTTTATAAGATTACTCAATTCAGTGAATTGATTTAGTTATTACTCAACTTAGAGATTATTTAATTTAAAACAATGTGAGTTAAAAAATGTCTTTCATGCATATTTATATTGGCATAATTGCTGTTTGTAACATTTTTTATTTTTTCATGCACATGTAAGCACATATATGTTTGTACAATGTTGTCAGTAAATGTTCTTCATGCATTCGAGTTATTTTACATTTATTATAATGAAATGGTTATATATATTTGTAAAAAAAAAAAAACATGTATTTGTAAGCTCTAATTAAAATTCAAGAGAAATTTTAAGCTAAATAAAATTTTAAAAAGGTAACATTTATTAACCGTACATACAGTAGTTACATATCTCAGGCCAGCTCTGGTGCACTGTCACTTATAGCTTCAGGCCGATTCCGTCTCAACTCCGGAAGCGTCAGCGTGTCACCGGCTGCCACATCTGGGCCAACTGATTCAGGCCAGAATCGGGGAGTGAGTAAACCGTAAAACAGTCAAGGAACTGTATGGGAGTATAAGTGAGCAGGAAACCGCGCACCCTGAGGCTGCGTTCATTGTGACCGGGGACTTTAATAAAGCCAGTTTCAAATCAGTCACACCAAAATACCACCAGCACATTTTTTCAACACGCAAGGGGACCGGGTCTTGGACCATTGCTACTCTCCCTTCCGGGATGGCTACAAATCCCTCCCCCGCCCACCATTTGGCAAATCGGACCACTCTTCCATTCTGCTTCTGCCTGCTTACAGGCAGAAACTGAAACAGGAAACACCCACCCTCAGAACGATCCAGTGCTGGTCGGACCAGTCAGACTCTACGCTACAGGACTGTTTTGATCACACGGACTGGGAGATGTTCCGGTCCGCCTCTGATGACGACATCGAGCTTTACGCTGATAGCCTAATGTGTTTCATCAGAAAGTGCGTGGAGGACGTCGTTCTGACCAGAACAACACGGATTTATCCAAACCAGAAGCCATGGATAAATAGCGATGTTCGCGCGGCACTTAATGTGCGGACCTCCGCTTTCAATTCTGAGAACGCGGAGGAGCATAAACAAGCCAGTTATGCCCTCCGAAAAACTATCAGAACAGCAAAACGCCAGTACAGGAACAAGACTGAAGGACAGTTTAACACCACCAACTCTAGAAGCATGTGGCAGGGAATTAACATCATCACGGACTTTAAAGGGAATAAAAACTCCGCTATGATCACCGCTGCCTCTCTCCCGGATGAGCTAAATACTTTTTATGCTCGTTTTGAGGGAAAAAACACTGCCCTTGTGGAGAGAGCTCTCGCGGCCGAAGCTACAGAGGTTAGTTCACTCTCCGTCTCTGTAGCAGATGTAACATGATCCTTCCGACGGGTGAATCTCCGCAAAGCCACGGGCCCAGACGGCATTCCGGGCCGTGTCATCAGAGCGTGCGCGAACCAGCTGGCTGGTGTTTTTACAGACATTTTCAACCTTTCCCTCTCTTTGTCTGTAGTCCCCACATGCTTTAAAACATCCACCATTGTGCCTGTTCCAAAGCAATCAAAAATAACTTGCTTAAATGACTGGCGTCCTGTTGCTCTGACCCCCATCATCAGCAAATGCTTTGAGCGACTAATCAGAGATTACATCTGCTCTGTGCTGCCTCTCTCTCTCTTGACCCAATGGAGTTTGCTTACCACAACAACCACTCCACTGATGATGCCATTGCATCTACAATACACACTGCTCTCTCCCACCTGGAAAAAAAGAACACTTATGTGAGAATGTTGTTTGTAGACTATAGCTCAGCATTCAACACCATAGTGCCCTCCAAGCTAGATGAGAAACTCCGGGCTCTGGGCTTAAACAGCTCTCTGTGCAGCTGGATCCTGGATTTCCTGTCAAACACTCTCTGCTGTCTCTCTCTGCCACTCTGATGCGTTCATGTGCCTTTTCAGGTCTCCCTCCACCATCACTATAACAAGAAACAGGTTTTAGAGATAATGACAACCCAGGTGACAAGCCTCACCACTCTCTCCCGCAGACAAATACATGACCACACCCCCATCCCCACATAGCCCCACCACCCGACTCAGGCCGGGGCAACATCCGGTCTGTGGATAACCTCAAATTTGAACGGCTGAAGTGCCAGTTACCAATGGGAGATCTGCGTATTGGTATCCTTCATGTGGTAGAGCCATTGGAGTGGGGTGTGATTTGAGCCCCAGCAGGTAGTAGCGGAGGGTGAGGACTGCCCATTTGATCGCAAGACACTCCTCAATGGTGCTGTACTTCGTCTTCCTCAAGGACAGCTTGCGACTGATGTACAGCACCAGCCATTCCTACCCCCCACCTCCTGCGACAGCACTGCCCCCAGCCCCCTGTTGGATGCATCTGTCTCCAAAATAAGGGGAGAGAGAAATTAAGAGCATATAAATGCACCCCCCCACACAACGTGGATTTTACTTTTAGGAAAGCCTGTTGGCATGACTCTGTCCACTGGACCAGATCGGGGGCCCCCTTTCTAGTAAGATCAGTCAGCGGGCTGGTGACGTCAGAGTACCTAGGCATAAACCTTCGGTAGTAGCCAGCCAGCCCCAAGAACTGTCGCACCTCCTTTTTGGTCTTGGGCCTCGGGCAGGCCGCAATCGCTGTGTTTTTTTTTTTAACTTGGGGACGCACCTGCCCATGACCCCAAGTGGAACCCCAGATACCAAACTTCCACCCGCCCAACTGCGCACTTCTTCGGGTTGGCCATGAGCCCCGCTCATCGCAGTGACCCCAGGACAGCTCTCAGATGTTGCATGTGCCACCGCCAGTCATTACTATAAATGATAATATCATCTAAATAAGCGTATGCTGTATGTGGTCTGAGAATTTTATCCATGAGACGCTGGAACGTGGCGGGGGCCCCGAACAAACCAAACGAAAGAGTCACAAATTGGTGTAAGCCGAACAGTGTGGAAAAAGCTGTTTTTTCTCGGGAGACTGGAGTTAAAGGGATCTGCCAATAACCCTTTGTTAAATCCAGTGTCGAATAAAATTGAGCTCCGCACAACCAATCGAGTAATTCGTCAATCCGCTTTGTGTACGCATCAAATTTGGACACCGCATTCAATTTGCGATAGTCTACACAGAACTGGACCGTCCCATCGCTCTTAGGTACCAGAACCACCAGGCTGGTCCAATCGCTGTGCGACTCTTCTATTATACCCATCTAGAGCATTGCCCTCCAATTCTTCCTGAACATCCTTTTTTTGTGTTCAGGAAGGCGATAGGGGTGGATACGATCCACTATGAGGCTCGTCCGACCGGTGAGAGGCAAGAACATGTCTGTGAAATCTGCTTGCAACTTGGCCATGTCTGTGAGCTGCGACGTTGAGAGGTGGTCTCCACACGGGACCAGGGTGAATGGACTAGGTTTGAGAGTCACCGAGCTCCACCCTCTCTGGGACCTCCTTCCATGATTTTAGGAGGTTGAGGTGGTAAATTTGACATGCCCTGCCCCTATCCATTTGACCAGATGAAGACGGCCCTGGCACTGCCTCTCCAGCCGTAGCATAGCACGTCACAAACCGAGACATAATTTCACAGGACCTATCCACACATATTTCCCTCAATAGATTCTTTAAAATCAGGCCAATTCGTCCCCAGAATCAGTGGATGGGTAAGGCGGGAATTAACCGTGGCCTCTAAACTTTCCCCCCCTGAATAGTATCTCAATGGTAACCACCGGATACATATGAATATCCCTGTGCACACACCGCACCTTCATCTGTCTATTAATGCCCAATGCCCCGTCTTGCACCAAGCGTTGGTGGATAGAGGTTTGAGCACAACCTGAATCCACCAAAGCTTGATATGTATCCCCTATTATACTCACCGGTATCAGATATGCCCCTGCCCGATTGGGGGTGGCCTATGGAGTATCAGGGATCCGGAGCAGTGTCGCCACCTCCATCAATGGACACTGATCCTGGAAGTACCAGGCTTCCCCGCAGCTCCAACAGACCGGCCCAGGCTTCCCTACCATGCCTGCGGAGGTGGTCTCATCAACCTGGGGGGGGGAGATGGATCTAACATACATGTTGTGGCTTTTGATTTTTTTATACGTTTTTTTTAGCTCTGCATGACCTATGACAGCGAAGCTGTCTTGAGGGAGACAGGTGCTGTGACAGTTGATTGCATAGTTCAATTTTATTTCTGATTATTTCAATTTTATCAGTAAAGAAATTCATGAAGTCATTGCTATTGTGCTGCGACGGAATATCTGATTGAGTCAATGCTTTATTCCTAACCAGTTTAGCCACAGTACTGGATAAACACCTAAGATTGTTGTGGTTATTTTCTATGAGTTTGCTAAAATATGCTGACCTGGCAGCTTTTAGTGCCTGTCTGTAGCTACAGACACTATCCTTCCATGCACCGCGAAATACCTCTAATTTTGTATTTTTCCACTTGCGCTCCATTTTCCGAGCTGCTCTCTTGAGAGAATGAGTGTGATCATTGTACCATGGTGCAGAGCTTTTTTCTTGAATTTTCTTTAACGAAAGTTCTTCTAGACTTTTTGGCTTTCTGAGTATGTGAGACAATTCTGGAAGATTATTAGTGAAGCTATCTTTAGTGGTTGATAGAATAGTTATACCTGAAAGATAGCATGGTGTAGATTGAGTGACATTAGCTGATTGCAGCAAACAAGAGACGAGGTAATGATCTGAGATGCTATCGCTCTGTGGTAGAATTTCTGTAGTATCAGTATCAACTCCATATGACAGAATTAAATCTAGTGTATGATTATGGCAATGACTTGGTCCTGTCACATTTTGTCTTACTCCAAGAGAGTTGAGAACATCAATATTAAACTATTTTAAATAAAGGAACCAATAAATACATTTAAATAAATGGATTAATTGATTGTTTTTCAAATTAAAAGAAATTAAGATCATCAGAAGGTAAGACTTGGCTTTATTGTTATATTTTTGTTCATTCTCATAACAGCAACTTTCTAATTTGCTGTATTATGAACAAATGTGGTTGTATTTTAAAGGGATAATTCATCCAGACATGAAAATTATCTCATTATTTACTCACCCTCATGATATCCCAGGTGTAAATAATGAAATAACAATGAAAAGTTTGTGCTTAGGCCCGGCCATGGCCCACAAGCAGGAATATAATAAGAAATTATAACAGAGCCCTGTCAGAATTTGTCAGCATTCGAAGTGAGCTTGACACATGCATAATCATTAATCTTGTTCAGAATATCATGCATTATGCACTGTTGCAATTTATGTAAACAACCCAATAATGTTCATTTTTAGTGGCATGAAAACGTATCCCTCATCAAGTTAGAATTACATATTTTACTGGCAATACATCCCATTTTAGATCAGATTTTTAAGAACTATGGCCTGTTATTGCTCACCAGTAATATTAAGGCTTTCAGCAGTAGAAACTTTCACTATGACTAACAGTATAGCAGCTAGTGACTTCCAGCGATCACTGTATGTGAGAACGTTCAAGTCTAAATGTTCAACGGATGTCATGTGTCTACATTTGCATTTAAATGATTAATGATTTTGTATTTTAGCTTCAACACTCATGTCAGTGTTTCACAGACACAGTTAACACAAGGTTGTTTTGTAATGAATCTAATACCCTCACAAAGTGTGGCATAAAAAGCAGCCCATAATGGCTTTCCCCATCATCTTATTGCTTTTTAAAGAGCAGACTGAAACAGTTGAGTAAAGATCTATATAATTTGAATCTACATATTGCTTTCATGTCCTCTCTTTCATCTCTGTCTCATTCCTTTTCCTCTTTCGCTCTCTCTCTCTCTCCTTCTCTTCACACACTGGTTGTCTCCATCCATTGCACGTATCTTTATTTCATTCCAATTTTCACCCAGTGCAATTGAAATGGAGTGGGAGGGCTGGGGAGCAGGATAAGATGGAAGAGACAAAAATAAAATCCAATTTCAACAATAGCTCTAACCTCGGCTTCAGAGTCTACAGGTGGACAGACCAGTGCACTGCTGGCAAGTCCTGGACTTTCTTCCTTCACTGTAGGGACAAAGAAAAGACATTTTGTTGCTTTTTTTTTTCTCTCATCCTAGAAAATAAGTCAGAAAAACAATAGTCTTATGCAGCCAGACCTTTGACTATCCCACAAAATGTATGGGCCACATTGCAGATTATTCTGACCAAAAACCGCCCACTTAGACATGAAGAGCTCTCTAATTGACATAAATAGCAGGTAAAGTGATCAATCACAGTTTGTTTTGTTTTTATATGCCGTTTAGGGGTGGAGGTATTTAAAATGAATTATACTACAATAGACTGGCATGAAAAAAAAAATTTTGTTTGATAATGGCACACAATTCTCTGCAGATGATTGGACAGAAAAAATATGGAAAAATAGCTTAAAATATGTTTTGACTCCAAGTACAACACATTGCAGAAAGTAAGTACAGAAAAAGTCACTGGCATAACTAAGAAAATAAAGCTGAATATGCATTTATGCTGATATCTATTTTACTAAATGTGCAAAAATAGCACTGCACCATAAGTATTTCAATTACTTTCTGTGGCAGTGGGGGCGTGGTCAAGCATCCGTCCAGAGAGAGAGAAAGCGGTAAGGGCGCTTGCACCTGAGCTAAATTATGTCTGACACCTGTCTCTAATTACACTGAGAATGGGGAGAGCGGAATTAAAGAGCCACACCGCCAGCAGACCAGAGAGAGAGAGAGTCTGGATCTTGAAGCTCTTCGTGAAGTTACAGTGTTATTGTGAAGCTAAAGAGTATTGTGAGAGCGTGAAGCTGATGTGTTGTGGCAACCCTGTAACTCCATTAAAGACCCTTACCTGAGTGAAAGAAACCTGGTTCCCCGTGTCCTCCCTGGCAAAAACCTTTACACTGGTGCCGAAACCCGGGATTGAGCCCAGTATGGAAGCGAATCGCCCCGTAGAGTCCTCCCAGCTGTCAGAGATCCTCCAATCCCTCGCTGGCCTTCATCAAGCACACTAACAATCCCTGCTTGAGCTCCGACAAGACCAAGAACGTCGTTTTTTTAAAATCCTATGAGCTCAAGCAGAGGACGGGCAGGTGATCCGGAGCCTCCTCAGCCAGGACACCGCCCCAGTCGTGACCCCGGACACCACAACCCCCTTGCCCTCACCCACGCTACAGAAGATGGGGGCGGCAGATGATCCTGAAGCGTTCTTGGATTTGTTTGAATGCACCGTGGAGATCTGGGCCTGGCCGCGTGCCCAGTGGTCGGCGAGGCTCATACCATTACTATCCGGCGAAGCCCAGCTCGTGGCTCAACATCTACCGGCAGCGAGTCTCCTGGCCTATGAAGATCTAAAAAAGGCCATCTTACACTGGGTGGGCTGGAGCCCGGAAGAGAATTGGCAGCTTTTCCGGAGCATGGAGTTTGAGAGGACCAACCGCCCATTTGCCTTCGCCCAGCGGCTCCAAGATGCCTGCCGAAGATGGCTGCTGACAGGGGACCATGACGTCGAGGGTGTCATCAATCAGGTGGTACTGGAGCAGCTGACGCATCGATTACCGAAAGGGATGGCAGAGTGGGTCCAGTGCCACTGCCCGGCATCACTGGAGGAGGCTGTCTGGCTTGCGGAGGACCACTTGGCGGCATTCCCGAGGGTGGAAGAGCCCTCCTACACTCTCTTTCCTCCCCCTCCCCTCTTCCCCCTCACTCTGCTCTCTCTCCAGGGCCAGTTCCTGCCCCACGCAGGAGAGGAGGACCGCCACCTAGACCAGTTCCCCGGGCGAGGGGAGCACCCCTCTCGACTCCTACGATGCCCCGCCACTCTTCCCTTCAGGTGGGGGCGTCTGCCGACGCAGGTGCGGGCATTGTGCCTGGGCCAGCCTGCTGGAGTTGTGGAGATCCGGGACACTTCCGAGATCAGTGCCCTGTGATGGAGCTGGGGACAGTGGTTCAGGTCTCCGACATTCCACAGGCTGCCCCTGACTGGGCCGGAGCATACCGGATTCCGGTAAGTGTCGGGGGGGTACTCAGCAAGTATTGGTGGATACAGGTTGTAATCAAACCACTATCCACCAACGCTTGGTTCGAGGCTTTGGGCACAGCTAGAACGGTGAGGGTGAAGTGTGTGCATGGGGATGTTCACAAGTACCTGGTGGTGACCCTTGTGATTAAATTCTGGGGTAAAAAGCATAGACTTTCATATCCCTATTTTGCAATTATAAAAGAACGGTTGTATAGAGTGATGCAGGACACTCAAACAAAAGAAGATACAACCCAGCTCTTGATACCGCGGAGCCGTCGGGAAATGGTGTTCCAGGCGGCTCACTATAATCCCATGGCGGGTCACTTAGGGGAAAGATAAACACTGAACTGTCTAATAGCCCGTCTTTATTGGCCGGGCACTGGCGGCGATGTCCGCAGGTGGTCTGCAGCATGCCGCGAATGTCAGCAGGTAAATCCACCGGCCACCCCAAAAGTGCCATTGCGCCCCCTTCCGTTGATCAAGGTCCCCTTCAAGAGAATTGGAATGGACCTTGTCGGGCCATTAGAGCGGTCAGCACGCGGATATCGCTTTGTATTGGTCCTAGTGGACTATGCAACACGATATCTGGAAGCAGTGCCTCTACACAACATCTCAGCACGCAGTGTAGCGGAGGCGCTCTTCAGAATAATCTCCCGGGTGGGGATTCTGAAAGAAATCCTCACCGATCAAGGAACAACATTTATGTCACGGACACTACGCGAGCTGTACGTGTTATTGGGCATTAAATCAGTTCACACCAGCGTGTACCATCCACAAACAGATGGCCTGGTGGAACAATTTAATAAAACCCTTAAAAATATGATGCACAAGGATGCTAGAAATTGGGATAAGTGGCTCGACCCCCTGTTGTTCGCAGTACGGGAGGTCCCACAAGCCTCCACTGGGTTTTCCCCATTTGAGCTGCTGTATGGGCGGCGCCCGCGCGGTGTGCTTGATGTCTTGCGGGAAGCCTGGGAGGCAGGACCTTCAAATAGTAAGAATGAAATTCAGTACGTTCTTGATCTTAGAGCAAAACTCCACACGTTGGGGCAGCTAACACAGGAGAATTTGCTCCAAGCTCAAGAATGGCAGCACCGACTGTATGACAGTGGAACTCAGCTAAGGGAATTTGCACCGGGAGATAAAGTGCTTGTATTGCTTCCCACATCGAGCTCTAAATTACTCACCAAGTGGCAAGGACCCTTTGAGGTCACACGACAAGTGGGGGAGCTCAATTATGAGGTTAAACGAACCAATAGAGGGGACGCACGTCAAATATACCACCTCAACCTCCTGAAATTGTGGAGGGAGGTGGTCCCTGTGACATTGGCTACGGTAGTTCCGGAGAGGGCGGAGCTCAGGCCAGAGGTGAATTCAAAACAATCATTTCACCCCGGTCACTTGCGGAGACCACCTCTCACCGAGTCAACTTGCAGAGGTTGCCAGGTTGCAACAGGAGTTTGCAGATGTGTTCTCCCCTCTACCGGGACGTACGACCCTCATTCAGCACCACATCGAGACCGAGCCGGGGGTCGTGGTACGTTGCCGCTCCTACCAATTACCCGAGCACAAAAAGAAAATTGTTCGGGAAGAATTGGATGCAATGCTCGATATGGGGGTAATAGAAGAATCCCGCAGCGATTGGTCCAGCCCGGTTGTTCTAGTGCCTAAGAGCGACGGGTCTGTACAGTTCTGTGTGGATTATAGAAAAGTCAACGCGGTGTCTAAATTTGATGCGTACCCAATGCATCACGTTGATGAGTTGCTTGATCGGTTATACGCTGCTCGATTTTATTCGACATTGGATTTGACGAAGGGTTATTGGCAGATCCCCTTGACACCAATTTCCCGTGAAAAAACAGCCTTCTCCACACCGTTTGGATTACACCAATTTGTGACACTTCCGTTCGGCTTGTTTGGGGCCCTGGCTACATTTCAGTGTCTCATGGACCGAATCCTCAGACCGCATTCAGCTTACGCTGCTGCCTATTTAGATGACATCATCATTTACAGCAATGATTGGCAGCGGCACATGCAGCGTCTGAGGGCGGTTCTGAGATCGCTGCGATGAACGGGACTCACTGAAAACCCAAAGAAGTGCGCGATTGGATGGGTGGAGGTATGGCATCTGAGGTTCCACTTGGGCCACGGGCAGGTGCGTCCCCAAATTTATAAGACGGCGGTGATTGCAACCTGCCCGAGGCCCAGGACCAAAAAGGGGGTGAAACAGTTCCTGGGGCTGGCTGGTTATTATAGGAGATTCGTACCTAATTATTCGAACGTCACTAGCCCGCTGACTGATCTCACTAAAAAAGGAGCTCCAGACCCGGTCCAGTGGATGGAGCAGTGTCATCAGGCGTTCACGCAAGTTAAAGCCGCACTTTGCGGGGGGCCGCTTTTACATTCACCCAATTTCTCTCTCCCTTTTGTCTTACAGACGGACGCTTCAGACAGAGGGTTGGGTGCCATGCTCTCACAGGTGGTGGAGGGGGAGGAGCGCCCGGTGCTGTACATTAGCCGCAAGCTCTCATTGAGGGAAACGAAGTACAGCACCTTGGAAAAAGAATGCCTTGCCATCAAGTGGGTGGTCCTCACTCTCCGATACTACCTGTTGGGGCGGGCCTTCACCCTCTGTTCGGATCACGCCCCATTCCAATGGCTCCACCGCATGAAAGACACCAACACGCGGATCACCCGTTGGTATCTGGCTCTTCAGCCGTTTAAGTTCAAGGTGGTCCACAGACCGGGAGCGCAGATGGCTGCCGCCGATTTCCTTTCCAGAAATGGGGGAGGGGGAGTGGTAGGCAGGCCGGATGCCTCCCCGGCCTGAGTCGGGCGGCGGGGATATGTGGCAGCGGTGGCGTGGTCAAGCGTCCGTCCAGAGAGAGAGAAAGCGGTAAGGGTGCTTGCACCTGAGCTAAATTATGTCTAACACCTGTCTCTAATTACAGTGAGCATGGGGAGAGCAGCATAAAAGAGCCACAACAAACATCGTTTCAAAGCAGCTTTGCAGAAAATCATACATTAACAGAAAATGAAACTGTAATATCTAAAAATTCTTAGAGTCATCATTGTGTAGTTTGATTAAATATGACTGAAAATTGTGTATACAATTTAAGGTTGTTCCAAACCTTCCATACAATGATAATTCATAGTGACCAATTTCCAAATGGACTTAATGAAACACCATAAATACACCATAAAAGTCCACAAAAGTCCACTTTGTTTGAGGAACAGACTGCCTAACATTTGCCAACCAGAAAGTGCCCAAATACTATTGTTTTATAATTTCAACAAACTACTTTTTGTGAATTATAATGCTTGAAAGGAGTGCTTATGCCACCTTCTTTTAAAATAATTGCCTCTTGATTATTTATCTAATGCAGTAACATTCCAGCATTTTTAAGTGTGGAGAAGGTGTCCAAATACTTCTTTATGGCACTGTATATCAAATAAATCTTTTATTGGGGACATTTTTTGTGGAACGGCATCACTGTGACTCTGTCTAGAAGAAAATCTTTCATGCTTACACCAAATTCAAATGCACTGACCTACTAAGACTCCTTAAAATCAATATCTACCACTGCCTGTGGATCTGTGTAATAATATATGAGCAATTCATAGATCTTGCCTGTGCTCTTAGTTGCACTTGTTCCACTTTCCAGACAACTCCATGTATTGCCCAATACTGTCTGATTGGGAACAAATCTGATGACTGTCAGGTCATGACAATGTGTAGAACAAAAGAAGATTCACCCTCCACTAACTCCTGCTTGACAGACAGAATCAAAAATCACATACCAAGAGTCCTCATGGCAAAGGTGAAGACTTAAGAAGAATTAAGTGAAGAACTGATGGCCTATCTGAGATAGACAGTAAAAACCAATAGAATTAAAAAATTATTCATCACCAGGTTTCTCCTCTTAGCAGATGCCAAGGGTGCAAAGCTGAAAGGCAGAAGAGTTTTTACAAGATTCTCTGTGTATCATCATCTCTAAGCGTACAGCTATGAGTCACATCCAAGGGGTTAGGGTTTGGCTGGTTAGCATGGTCCAGTTAGAACCTGCTACAGCAGATACCTTGGCATCTGCATTGATGGCCATTCAAAAATATGTATTTATGTTTTTACGTATTAGTATATTTTTATGGTGTATTGTAGTCCTCTCTGGCCATGTAACGTTGCCACTGGCAGTGACAAAGACGATGAAGAGGTGAAGAACCCAAGTGCATTTATTTACATAAGTGATAACCAAAAACTTGAATCCAAAACATAAATGACTTAATTAAACCAATGACAAACTAGAACTGATAACGAGTTAAATAGACAATAAACCAATGAAAACAAGACACATGAACATGGATGGAAACATGAAATCACATGACCAGGGAACCACATGACAAGATCACATGACAGGAACAAACATGACATGGAACAAAACACATACAACCCTGACATATCCCCCCCTCTAGGGGCGGCTCCCGATACCCCAAAATAAAACATTGTTCAAGAGGGAGCTGGGGGGGGGGGCGTGGTGATGGGGGGTGGAGCCATGAGAGGCTTGAGGGGCAGAGCCATGGATGGCAGAGCTGTGAGAGGCTCGAGGGGCAAAACCATGGAGAACTGGATACCCGGAGAGTAGCCGAAGACTCGAAGGGCCAGGTTGGAGCCGGAGGCAGGGAGGACCAAGGTGGCACCGGAGGCTCGGAGTAGCAAGGCGGAGCTGGGGGATCAGAAGACTGAGGTGGAGCTGGTGGGACTGAGGACCAAGGCAGAGCCGTAGGGATGGAGGTCCCCGGTGGAGCTGAAGGAGCGGAGAGACGAGTCATTGCCAGAGGATCGGAGAGCCAAGGCAGAGCCAGGTGACTGACAGACCAAGGAGGAGCTGGAGGGACGAGGGACCCCGGTAAAGCCGACAGGCTGAAGGACCGTAGTGGACCTGAGGGAACGTAGAGCCAAGGTGGAGTCCAGGGCTTGGAGGGTCTAGGTGGAGTCGGAGGTTCAAAAGTTCTCCATGTCTGGGATATCTTAGAGGGCGATGATCTAGCTGGTGGCTTGGGGAAACCGGCTGATCAGGAGAACTCTGGGTGGGCACAAGGGCGGGAACCAATTCCAACTCAAATAGCCCAGTGAGAGATGGCTCTGGGTTAGACTAGGTTTGCACGTGGCGTGGGACTCTGGCTCGGTGGCCATGACGTGGGACTCTGGCTTGGCGGACACCTCCCTCACAGTGAACGATGAACCACAAATTAGTAGGGCAAGGTCGATATACTGAGCCAGGATGTGGGTACTCTGACCACCTGGCATCAGGGAAGAGATTGGCTCATTAAGTTCAAAGCGAAAACAGTCCTTGAGGGCAATCTCATTAAATCGACAAGGTAGCAAAGACCACAGAACTCCGTGACATAATTCTCCAGGGGACGATTCCCCTGGCGTAAACGAAGTTGAGTTGCTGGGTCCATTTTGGTCGGTCAGGTATCCTGTAACATTGCTGGCAATGATGAAGACGATGATGATGTAAAGAACCCAAATGCATTTATTTACATAAGTGATAACCAAAAACATGAATCCAAAACATAACAAAACATAAATGACTTGACTTGACTTTGGTTACACAAAACAATGTTACATTAACAATGCCTGACAAGAGACAATGACAAACATAAGGGCTTAAATACACAGACATGGGTAACAAGACAACCAATGAACAGACAGAACTAAAAACAAGATAACAATACTAATAAACTAAACCAATGACAATCTAGAACTGATAACGAGTTAACTAGACAATAAACCAATGAAAACAAGACACATGAACATGGAGGGAAACATGAAATTACATGACCAGGGGACCACATGACAAGATCACATGACAGGAACGAATATGGCATGGAACAAAACACATACAAACCTGACAGGACACTTCTGCAACAATTGCAGGCAAGGAGATAATACTGCTCTGTCTTTCCAAATACCATAATAATTCACTACTGGGTCATTTTTTAGCCCTGTTTTTTTTTTTTTTTTTTTTTTTTTTTTTTTTTTAGTATTGTATTTTTTTTGGGGCATTTTTTAACCTTGGTTGATTTCTGACTCTGGGCAGAATATGGTGTACATGCACAATATTCAGTAAAGTACTGTTCCAATAACTATTGTTTTGTTAAAGCTGTGCTTTGTTCAGTGTATATAATACCATCTGTTCTTTTTGTTCTTGGTTATGTCAGGTCTCCCTTGTGTTTTTCATTGTGTGTGGTTTGTGTCTGTGATTTGTTCCCTTGTTCACTGAATATCTGCTTGTGTATTTCTGATTATAACATTGGATTACCATTATTCAGATGGATTCTGATCCAATCCAATATGATGTTTGTGATTCAGAACATGGGTTAAAACACTGTACTTGGATGCTTCTGTCTGATTACATCTTGCATTACACACAGTTTCTTGTGTATTAAAAATGGGCCAGTGAGTGAGAGAGCTGCCAGAGAAAAACCTGCATAATGATGAGCTTCAGAGAAATGCTTGACCTTTGATTCATGACACACCAAATATTCAGAGCATAATTAGATAGAGACAAAAAATTCACTGCGGTAACCATGTCATCTTAATCCCATATGCTCATCATAAATAATTCTCACTTAATGACTGAAAAATAATAAAAACACATTTTTCTCTAAGACAATTAGCATCTAATTAAACTGCAAAGAGCAAACACATGCCGTCTGTATTAAATCTCCTAAGTAAAGACTTCACATTCATTCGCATTTGCTAATGTCAGATAGATCTTTATTATTTTGCACAGCTCAGCGTAGATTTCATCATATTTTTTAGAAGATACAACATGCCAGTTGGATCAACTTAACTTAGAGGGTATTAATTGTGTTCCATCATTAAATACTGTTTATGTGCGGCTATGAGGCAGATGGGTTTAATCTACCATTCTAAATTCATATTCATACAGTTATGTACATTCTCAAAGACCACAGACTGACTGTTTCCTGACAAAATTCAGTTAAAGTATCACCACCGACTTAACTATCTTTTTGGCTGACTGACTAACTAAGTAGGGGAGACTGGGGCTAGTTTTTACATATTTACACCATCAACAGACAAAATCCATCCCACTGAGAGTTCAGTGACCCCACATTATAGTAAATTAACCAAACAAATTATATTTAAACAAAACAAATGCATTATGACTGCATACTTTTTTGCCAGGTAAAGTTAAATACTCACTTATGGTACATAAGAGACCGTCTGAAAAGTCCACACACTATGCTACAATGTCGCTGGTGTAAAAGTGTTCAATTCAACTGCCTTGCATGTTCTATCTTAAACACTGTTATTAAAAAAAAGTTTTAGTGCTGTGGGTGGAATTTTCCGATGGTCCTTTACAAGTGCTAGTCAATGAAAGACTCTAGGAGCTTTTTTAGGCATAATTCTCCAGCAACAACAAGCGTTGACCATTTGATTTCAATGTTTCATGCATGTATAATCTAGTCACATATTATTTCACTTAATTTTGTTAATGATATCGTTGTAACATTGTCAGCTCCAGAGAGCACGGGTGGGAGAAACCGAATGTCAAACAAATAACAAACCAACTAATTTCTGGAGATAAGGTAGAAGTTTCAGATTTAGTTTTGCATCTTTGGATGTGCCAGCTCCAGTTCTACAGTACTTAATGTGGATTATACATGCTGGTGTAAATGTAAGAGTAAGTTACTTTTATAGCACAATTTCCCACGTTATCATGAAACCTGATCTAGATCTGATTTCTTATTGAATGCACCCGAGCCCAACTTGTTAGAGATCGATCTTATTTGGCAAGCATTCATTATAAAATATTTTTTGTATGTATAGCCTACATTTGTCAGGTTCTCATTTCTGGAACATACAGAACACAGTCTTTATTTTATGTTTTGCACTATACAAGGCAGAAACAAATGTAGTGCAACAAGTTTGGTAAAACAAACAATGAAGTGACTTTGAAACAGCACGCTGGAACAGATGTGAAGAAACAGGTATGTAGAAACAGCAGCTAGCATTTTACAGGGCCACACCACACCTGCAATGGGAAATTTATTATGAATACACTTAAAAACATAAAATTGGAAGCCTTTATAAACCACCCCATTAAAGCCCAAATAAATGCCTTAACTTCAGCAAGAAAGGCTCTTATCATACACTAAGATCACCACATCAATGCACTTCAATTTAATAATATATACAGATTAATATTGGTACCATTGGGTACAGGCGCAAGAATAAAACGCAACTGCACAACTAACTGGGAGAGAGAGAACAAAGCTGCAGAGTTGATCCTGCTGCATAAAAAACAACATCCTCTTTATAAACACCATTTATCAACAAAATACTCAACACGCACCAATCACAAGGAAGAGTCACACGTGTGCTCAATAACAGAGAACTGAGCTTAATATTAGCAACCATATTCTCCAATAAGAGGACCAAGTGTGCTCTATAAGGAATGTGCATACATTGACAGACAATAAAATAAAAAAAATATATTAAAACACATTAAAGCCACCTTACGCTGCACGCAAATCAAAGTAATTGAAATAGATAAATACATTTAAAAATTGTTACACTGGACCATTTAAAATGAACTAGTGAATTTAAAAATGTGCTTAAAAATTCTTAAAAGAATCTTAAAGGAAATGGTGACCTTTTACAAGACCTGTATATGCTGATTATAGCCTACTAATTAAATTCTAACCTAAAATCTTGATGTAGCCTATTATTCATTTAAAATTCAAGAATTTTACTGCATTAGCCATTCAAAAGAACAGCATGAAACGTGAGCCTGTTTGTTTATATATTTTCTACATTTTTACACACCTGAGCTAAATTTAAAGTGTCATCTCAAAGTATGTATGTGTGTATGTATGTATGTACGTAAGAGGGTTTTGGTGTAAGTTTTGAAAACCAGCTTTCAAAGGTGGGGGGGGGGGGGGATTTCTGAACAGTTAGTTTTAGTTACTCAAATTGCTTTTGTACTGAGCACATGAATGCGCACACACCAACACATACATGCACATAAAATCATATCAGTTCTCATATTATGATCCATTAAGTAAGTTTTCTTTAATACATATAAGCAACATTATGTAAAAATGGTACAAGTTTATCCTACTCAAATGCATGTGAAATTAAATAAACAAGAATTACTGAAGGTCAGAAGTTATCCAAAAGCAATCAGATTAAGATCATTGTAAAAATGCAATCTGAGAGATTATGTAATTGATTACAATTTTAGGCATGTAATCTGGTAATGATTACAATTCAGAAGTAATATACCCAGCACTGCTCCAGATACACAGTACATATACTATATATCGTCTTCCCCATCTCCTAAAATACATAATGGGCTGCTGTGCAAAAAAAAAAAAAAAAAAAAAAAAAAAGTAGATTTTAATAAAATCATGTTTTGGTTGGAATGGGGTGCTAAGACTTTGATCTGTCCGCTGACAGATGGTTTTCAGTGTTGGCATATTTACTGCATTTTACCTTTGTTGGGCAGTATTGTCATCCTCTTCTTCAATGACATTTCATTTTTAGGAGCACATCTCTATAAACATAATTCAATTTTATATTACTTTAAAATAGTACATTGTAGAAGAAATAAATGATAAACATAAATAGAAAGTAGCGAAATTATGATACAGAATTGCAGAGGTGGATGCCACATCCAATCACATGACTGATTCCACTTTATGAAAAAGCTTTCTTCTAATGAGCATTTCTAAATGGATGCATCTATGGTATATTCTGGATCATTCTCACAATTTAACATTCATTTTAAATAAAGATAGAAATACTGGTGTGAGTATACTGTTCTGACTAATAACTACTGTTGTCATCATGCATTATTAATAAAGAGTATGTGAAATTAATTGTTTCATTGAACTGGAATAAGGCCATGACAACATGCTCTGTGCAAAAACCAAGCAATCTGCTTCATTGTTTACTGTTTAAGAATGCAAATGCCATCTAAGGCAGCATCCTAAAATTCTAAATTAAAATCTAAACTCATAAGTGATTTAAAACATTCCACATAAGCAGCAATTGTCATTGGTTGCTTATGCACACCACCCAACTTGTGATCTTCAAATGAAGAGGCTCAACTAACACTCAGTTCATTCCAACAGTTTGAGATTAGCATGTTGCTAAGCTAACAACTCAATACTACAGTATAACATGTAAAACAATATACTGGTGAATATATTTGGTTAAATAGGGGATTATTAATAAGATGGAACTATATTCTAATGATATTTATCAGTAGCCTACTGCCAACTTTATACAAATATTATATATAATTATACTTTATAATCACCATTTCCCTCAATGCTATCTGCCAATTTTTATGAAAATTTCAGTTGCAGTGCATTCTTGGATTTCTTTATCTGTGAATGATTCAAACAATACTGCCTTAGATACATGGGCAAAACAACTTTCGTGTTGGCAGACTCATAAATGTTGCTAATGAATGTTTCAAGTCATGTCGGAATGATCGTATTTAAGAGTTAAAGTGCACATGAACATGAGTGGGGAACTCAGGATTTTCTTTGAGCCCTGACTTTCCGAGTTGGGGGGTGTGTCGATTTAAGAATAATGGCGGAAGCAAATTGTTATTGGTAAGAATTAAATTTTGCTTGTGGATTTTGACTCTACAGTTTAGTTTGTATGCATTTTTGCACTGTTAATGAAGAATAACGTTAAAACTTGCCAGAAAATACAATTTTATGGTTTATGCAGCGATAAGCGTTTGCAACAAAACTACATTTTGCATCATTATATGTGGCCTGCCTTCGCTAGCAAGTGAACGGGTCCGTTCTGTCAGACGATTTCCAACTTTGTAATACGAACTTCCCAGGAGGACTTGAACGCACTCTCATAGGCAGCTCACTAGGTTTTGGAACAAAACAGTTGTCTTTGTTTCTTAAATTGAGAAGGCCACCACTGGATGAGAGATCAGGATGAAACAATCCACAGGAAATCTGTTCTGTAAAAGAAAGAAAAGCAATGAATATAAGACAAACATTTCAGTCATTTACCATAATCTGAAATAACAGTAAAGCTATAGTTAATCAGCATTTTATTTCCAGATATAGGGCCTCCACTAAGTATTTGGGGACTTAAGACACACTTTGAATTTTATTGCATAGATTACAAAAGATCAAACCAAGTGGCATCTGCAAACAAATAATGTTCTCAGAACTAACTACACCTTTCTTACCAATTTTTTGCAATTACTTGTCCAACTGTCCCAAGGTTTTTTTGTGGTCAACTGGATGTATGAAGTCAGTCCCCTCAAGTTCACACAAGGTGTCCAAGCAGAGTAACCACATGAAGTTCAACACTTTAACTAAGAACATGTTCCAAATATGTTTTACAACCAGAAAGTTTCCAAACAGTATAACTGCTTTATCATTTTAAACCTGACTTCTTTTTGTGAAATGTTGTTGTATTTCTTGAAAATAAATGCCACTTGGTTAGATATTTTGTCATCAAATGCAATGACAGCTTCAGTCCCTATTCACTTTTATTGTACGAGAAGAAGCAGCGTCAACATTCTTCACGATTTCTCCTTCTGTGTCCCACAGAAGTAAGTACATTCGTACAGGTATGGATACATGAGGGTAAGTAAATAATGATATACATTTTTACTATCCCTTTGAATAAGAGCCTAAATACTTCTTGGGGGCCACTGTACATACAGTAGAAACACATGTACATTTTTCATCCTGGGAACTTACAGACAAACATTCGAATACACATCCCACACATGGCAACCACGCTGGCGATGTTGAGAGCTCGTCCACACTCCGCACTCATCAAACATCTCTTAGTACTCATGCAGCATCGCATACAGCAGCCCTCTCCCTGCTTCTTATCAGCCGAGTGGCTCTGCTGAGTGTTGCTTGTGTGCTGCTGGGTAACAACGTCATCATAGTTTGGCGGCGGATCTTTGTAATCCACCTCCATGGCCAGTCTTCTCGATCAGACCTGAAGGGAGAGAGAGAGAGAGCAAATGAAAGAGAGAGAGAGACAGTTAAGTCCTGACTCATGGATGAGAAGAATTAATCGATGGTAATTATGTTCCAGTATCTGAGACCATCCTTTCATTGTTATTAACTGATATGGAAATGGATCAATGCTCTATGGATCACATAAGATTAATCTGAACTCTGTTGACACACATTGCACCCTGGAGAATGCCGAAGTAAAGCTGGAATTTTGTTTTGAACCTTCAATGACAATTAGCAAAGACGACGGTGCTCGCCTATTTTTCTGCTTGGCATTCGATAATGACTCAAACCGGTACGATGAGTGACATAGTTGTGAGGAATGCATTGGTATCAAATTCAGAGATAAAGAGAGTTTTTTTACATTTACAAAAAAAAAAAAAAAAAAAAAAAAAACTGGCTTGCCAAGCTGGTTGCCAAAACTTTACTTTAAAAAAAAAAAGAAAAGAAAAAACAAGAAGAAGCACAGTGTTCCTCACACAAAGATAAAACAATCAGGGTAACGCATATCACACTCTGATAATGCAATAATCATTAACAAAATAACACTAAATGTCATCTAAACAGTATAATCTACATAATTTATAATAGAGATGAGAAGAAACAAAAATAAAATAAAAATAATTCTAAAATAAAATCTGAACAAATTGTTGGCTCATACATGACTTCTGAGAATGCACCTACAAATTATAAATAAAAGTATAATTTGTTAAAGTATATGGTAAGGTTATACAGTTAAGTTATTCCAGTAAATAAAAAATTCAGTAGCATTTTTACATTCATTTATCATTAAAATTACTAATATTTTTTACTGTGTAATCTGTTTTTATTGATATGGACCTGAAACGTATCAACATAATAACATAGGACATCGATATGTTGCTTTTGAATGTTCATGTACCCTGAAATCGACCCCATTCTGCCAACATTTTTGCATCAATCCAAATGTGTTTAACTTTCTGTAATGCGCTATTGATCAAGCTCCAAGAGACAGTTTCAAGTCCCATGAAAACCAGAAAGTAATAACGGTCACTGCACTACATGACCCCTGTTCCTGTAGAAATCAGAACGTAATCACGTTCATAAACAATGGTGAGCGTAATTCAAATTTCACTCTAAAATTGCATTTCTACTCCACTGACAGTTAGGTTTAGCATTGAGGTTTGGGTTAGGGAGTTGGGTTAACAAAATACGTACAGTGCATCCAGAAAGTATTCACAGCGCTTCACTTTTTCCACATTTTGTTATGTTACAGCCTTATTCCAAAATGGATTAAATTCATTATTTTCCTCAAAATTCTACAAACAATACCCCATAATGACAACATGAAAGAAGTTTGTTTGAAATCTTTGCAAATTTATTAAAAATAAAAAACGAAAAAAAAATCACATGTACATAAGTATTCACAGCCTTTGCCATGACACTCAAAATTGAGCTCAGGTGCATCCTGTTTCCACTGATCATCCTTGAGATGTTTCTACAACTTGATTGGAGTCCACCTGTGGTAAATACAGTTGATTGGACATGATTTGGAAAGGCACACACCTGTCTATATAAGGTCCCACAGTTAACAGTGCATGTCAGAGCACAAACCAAGCCATGAAGTCCAAGGAATTGTCTGTAGACCTCCGAGACAGGATTGTATCAAGGCACAGATCTGGGGAAGGGTACAGAAACATTTCTGCAGCATTGAAGGTCCCAATGAGCACAGTGGCCTACATCATCCATAAATGGAAGAAGTTTGGAACCACCAGGACTCTTCCTAGAGCTGGCCGCCTGGCCAAACTGAGCGATCAGGGGAGAAGGGCCTTAGTCAGGGAGGTGACCAAGAACCCGATGGTCACTCTGACAGAGCTCCAGCCTTTCTCAGTGGAGAGAGGAGAACCTTCCAGAAGAACAACCATCTCTGCAGCACTCCACCAATCAGGCCTGTATGGTAGAATGGCCAGACGGAAGCCACTAGAGTGGCCAGACGGAGTTTGCCCAAAGGCACCTGAAGGACTCTCAGACCATGAGAAACAAAATTCTCTGGTCTGATGAAACAAAGATTGAACTCTTTGGCCTGAATGGCAAGCTTCATGTCTGGAGGAAACCAGGCACCGCTCATCACCTGGCCAAAACCATCCCTACAGTGAAGCATGGTGGTGGCAGCATCATGCTGTGGGGATGTTTTTCAGCGGCAGGAACTGGGAGACTAGTCAGGATCGAGGGAAAGATGAATGCAGCAATGTACAGAGACATCCTTGATGAAAACCTGCTCCAGAGCGCTCTGGACCTCAGACAGGGGCGAAGGTTCATCTTCCAACAGGACAACGACCCTAAGCACACAGCCAAGATAACAAAGGAGTGGCTACGGGACAACTTTGTGAATGTCCTTGAGTGGACCAGCCAGAGCCCAGACATGAACCCGATTGAACATCTCTGGAGAGATCTGAAAATGTCTGTGCACCGAAGCTCCCCATCCAACCTGATGGAGCTTGAGAGGTCCTGCAAAGAAGAATGGGAGAAACTGCCCAAAAATAGGTGTGCCAAGCTTGTAGCATCATACTCAATAAGACTTGAGGCTGTAATTGGTGCCAAAGGTGCTTCAACAAAGTATTGAGCAAAGGCTGTGAATACATATGTACATTTACTTATTTTTTATTTATTTTATTTTATCTTTTATAAATTTGTGAAGATTTCAAACAAACTTCTTTCATGTTGTCATTATGGGGTATTGTTTGTAGAATTTTGAGGAAAATAATGAATTTAATCCATTTTGGAATAAGGCTGTAACATAACAAAATGTGGAAAAAGTGAAGCGCTGTGAATACTTTCCGGATGCATTGTAATCCTATTGACTGTATTACACCATTTACAACTAAAATACAACTCTCTTATGGTGCCACCCTGTGGACATTTCACTTCAACAACACTTCCCACTTAGGCCACAGGGCCAGTGGTTTGAATTTCTGTAAACACAGACCGATTCCAGCAGCAGAACTTTCAAACTCCTGTTGCCGAATTCACAGTGAGATCAGTCTGGACTCACATGTAGCAGCTTAAAGTGGAGGACACTTTCTGCAGATTCTTTACTACATCAAAGTTGGAATGTTGTTTAAACCTTGACATTTAACCTAGACATTTGCCTTGAACACTAAAAATTTCCTACAAACACGAAAGTGCTAGCCAATTTTGACATTTGGCGATGACTTAAAAAGGTACAACAAGTGAAATATTTGTGAGAGGAATGTGATTGTGTTAAGCTGAGCAATTGGGTGAAAACAACAAAATCATTAAAAGAAAAAATAAATTTTTCCTAGTCTCCTTTTTTAGTGATGTGGCCAGAAACCAACATCTTGAAACCTCTTTTCAACAAAAAAATTAAAAAAAAAATCATAACAATTGCGAGGGCACTTTTATTACACATAACTTTTCAAACATGAAAATTCAGTTCCAATCAAATAATTTACCCAAGGACAAAGCTGCAGGCGATGGATATGTTTCAAATTACTCCAATTACCAGAGAAATGCCTTTTCAATTCAACTTACCTTGTCCAAATGCCTTCAGAATTTCAGATTCTTCTTTCTTTCAGTCCCCCACTGTTCTTTTTTCATGAAATTCAAAGAAAATTAAAAATCCTAAATCACAATGCTGTCACAAAAAAAGAGCACCGAACAATCAAAATACATTCACCACTTCTCAGACAGTATTGTTTACCTCTTTTGTACAGTATGTGGTTGTCCTCTTTTCACCTTTTAAAAATAATTCTAAAAGTCCTTTTCTTTAAGTAAATTCATGTACCCAAATTATTTTTCTTGTTTTGTTGACAGGGCTGGACTGAAACACACCCAGATGGACTCTTACATATAAATACTTTACCCCTGTGACTGCAAGATGTACAGGGTGTGCAAGTCAAGTTTTTCCTGCCTGTCCTCTGAAAAAAATGCACAGTCATTTTGTAGCATGTCAGTGAAACCTGTTTTTTGGCATGAGTGCACAAGTTCTTTCATTTTGAATAGATCATCTAGACAAATTTCCACAGATGACACTTATATAGTTTGCAGAATGAGTTGTATTTGGTGTTACAATATATTAAATGTGCAATACAAATGCAAACAAATGGTACAACCTAGTATATACACAATGCATGGGCTGTATTACAGAGGTAGTAAATACACTGTAGAACAATCATTTCCTTAATATTTTCTCAGTCTCTTGGCATACAGAAAGTGGTTTCAGTTAAAGTGAGACAGGTCTGCATCTAACCCATTAGCTTCCATTAAGTTCTTCAGGTGTAAACTCTGAGTGATCTAAACCAACTGGCCCCCTCAAAACGAGAACCTACAGGGCAAGAAATAAGATAATTTAGTTTGCTTAGCTTTACTAAAAAATAATAAAATAAAATAAAAATAAAACAGAAGAGAGAAACAGGAGCAAAATTGCAGTAACACCATCTTTGAAGTATGAATATATACTATTGGGGGGGGGGGGGGGGGGGGCAAACAGGATATATATATATATATATATATATATAGGAATATATAGATTTAAATCAGAATAATTAATCATGAATCCTGAATATATAAATGTAACTCTGAATATATAGTTATAAATCAGAATAATAAATGTAAATCCTGAATATATAGTTGTAAATTCAAACATATAATAGTTGTAAATCCAAAAATACAGTAATGAATCAGAATATAAAATTATAAATCTGAACAAATAATTGTTAATCTTGAATATATAGTAGTAAATTTGAATATACTGTATATATTTAAATCAGAATATATAGTTATAAATCTGAAAATATAATTGCAAATCTGAGTATAGAGTTATAATTACAAATATAAAGTTATAAATCCAAATATATGAATGTAAATCCAAAATATATATTTGTAAATACTGATAATATAGTTATAAATCCAAATATATAATTGTAAATCTGAATACATAATTTTAACTTCTATATAGTTATAAACAGGGACTAAAAACGGTGCAAAAAACGAAAACTGAAAACGAAATTATTTTTTTGTAACCAAAAACGGGAACAAAGTGATTTTCAATTGTTCCGAGGTGAAAACGTCATTTTTAAATGCTGGTAACTGGTTATAACCGGTTAATTTTTTTCCCGATCATTTTTTCATGAAACTAAAGGCCAAAGGGTTTATCACAGAACATTTTTGGAACTACATCACTTCATGTTACGTGAAAAAATTAAACGTGCTTTGATCCTGAAGGAAACTGCTGCATCACACATTGCTTTGCCTAACTGCTCGTTGTGGATGTCGCATTCTCTGAATGAATACCTTTTTTAATAACTATGTATAATTACTACATATACATGCATGGCTAATCCAGATACAAGATTTTATTACATTATTAGAGGTAAAAAGTTTTTTTGTCTCCAAGTCTTCACTGAATTATTGTTAGATGTGATGCATTCATTCAGATTTGATGCTGCCGGGTTTTGACTGAGAAGCAGATCTGTAATTAAAATTATACTTAACTGTTAATTAAATGCTGATAAATCCACCACACAGGAAAATATTTAAATGCTTGTTTTCACTTATTTTGGTGAGGCAAGTGGCTTATTTTGGGCTTGTTTTTCCAGACCAGGTTGCTTGTTTCTCTTGCGAGATCTGGCAACACTGCAACTGGTATTTCACCAACCCCTTATCTCAGTGTGCTGTCATTTAAAAAAAAAAACGTTATTAACCGTTCTTTTATTTTGTTCTAATGGAGTTTTCCAAACTAAGTTATGGAGGAGCTTGTTCATTTAATCCGACCAACCACATCGCCAGAGTAAGCGTATATAAACAGCTGCTTACCTCTATGCCGCGATGATTCTTCTGGCATTTGGCCTCGCCCACTTACCCACGACAGATACATGCGACAGATTTGGATGACCCACTACTCTGCGCAAAGCATTTGCCCTCAGATAAGCTCTTGCTCTTCCAATGCAATCGTTATGTTATTCACCAAGCTGCCGCAGCAGCCACTATTTTCATATTTTGTGGCAACGGCGGCTGCCACTTTAACTGTTGTTTCTGCACTGTATTTCTTTCATTCTCATCTTTCCTCACCGAAGCAGACTTGGTGTCAAAGCTACCTCAGCACAGGCCACTACCTTCGCTGTATACCTGTGGTACAGCTCCCTATGGCTGTATACAGTTCCTTTCATATGAAACGTTCTGCCCGGAGCGGTCCCTATACAGCGTGAGGCTGCCTTCGTAAATGGGCGCTGCTCCGGCTTCATGCTACTTGAGCTCTATTACCGTTTTAATGTAACGCAAGGGAATCAGAAGATTAACAATTTAATTTAAACATTGTTCCCAACACACTCCAGCGTTTCAATCCGGTTCTCCTGCACAAGTGGTTCCTGTCAGCCTGAATACCTCACCGTGCAGCAAGTTTAAGGCGCGTTCCATTCAGAAGTGATCGTTCCCATGCCTTGTTCCTTTCGAAGACTTTACCATCAACCGTGAGATATTTGGAGTGCAAAAAAGTTTTTTAAAAATGAGGGGCTCAAAATTCGGAACTCACTTTTATGCCTTTACTAAAGTAAATCGGAACACAGGGGCAACCACAAAACAAGTTAACTTTCTTCCAAATGACCGCTACTCTAATTACAAACAACTTCCCAAACCAGCGCAGACATTTTTAGCGCTAGCTCACTGCTGCAACAGCATCCGCTATGAACATGCTACAACTCACTGCGGCCATCTGTCCGAACAGACCAGAGCCGAATTCAGCTCCGCAAGTGACGGGTCGAGCTCCGTGCCACAATTCGTTCATGAATCATACTTAGATCCATGTATCATGATATATCATGATATTTTCAGTGCAGTCAGAGATGCTTCAATGAGGCTCGAAAGAGACTGAAACTGATCCTGTAGGATTCACGGTTTCTCTCACGGACTTGCTGGACCTCTCTCATGTGTTCTTCATTTGTTTCGATCTCAATGTCGATTCTTAAAATGCCAAGATCGCTCTTTCTATCTGCAATCTGCTACAATCATATGTGCGTAAATACTTCCCATATGCTACAAAAAAAATCTGTGATTAGCAACTGGCTGGTAAATTTTTTAATTTCACTCATCAGTGTTTGAGTGGTGTAGTGGTGAAGAAGTTCAGCACCGAGATGTTTTCACTGCGTGCTGAGAGTAAAAGATTTGAATCTTTCTGTGTGATGTGAGTCCAAAGACGCAAACCATTTGTTGTTTAATAATTTCTTTTTTAATATCCTTTCTGTTCTCTACAGTCAGTTGTTTATAAAACAAAAAGCAAAAGAAACATTTAATTCTAATCACACATAGCATGAATGCTGTAAAAAAGCCATTCCACCAAACAAACACTACTGTCAAAGTCCCTGCCGCTGGTCTTAAAGAGACAGTATCGTTTTAGCACTTGTTCTACATATCTAAGTAAATACTTGTAAATAGTACAAATTAGGCATATAAACAACAAACATGTAACAATATACTGTATATATGCAATATAATATATGCAATTTCAATACATAATATTTATTGATGTACTACATGGACTATATTAAAAAAAAAAAAAAACCTAAAATGTAACCAAAATGATGAAAACTAATGTTAAAATATATATTTTTTAAATTGTCCGTAATTTCACGAGTTAGAAGGTTCCCTGTATAATGAAAAAAAGCATTAGCTGAAAGATAATTTCTTTCATACTGTAAGCAAAATGGACATTATAACTGAAATATACCCAAATTAATTGAAAATAAAAGCGAAATTGAAATCTAATCATGATATTGTGATCTATCACGATATATATCGAATCGTGAGGTGGCTGGCGATACCCAGCCCTACTAATTAGTACATCCTCATCATAACAAGACGAGTCACCCTGTGGCCAATAATAAAGAGTTAATTGAACTGCTCGCATTACGTAGGAGAAAAGTCTTACTAAGCTCCAAATCATATGCTTAAATTTAATAAATATCAGACCATGGATATTCATCTTACTAGTTTCTGGTGCCTCCTAATTCACTGATAAATCACGAGGGGTGTTCGATATCAAGTTTTCTTGGAGTCGACTCCAATTCCCGACACCGGCCGTTGGAGTCGATGGAATTGACTCTTCAACTCCATTTATTTTCAATCAGGATAGTTTCAAAATCCAGGTCCATCACCAGGGATGGCCATTAGTGGGCTGTGCCTTCCCAAGTGACATATCCCCCCCCCCCCCAAAAAATTGCTTAATAACGCATGAGCAGAAAATCAATGGAATTATAAAAATCATTGTTTAATTTTCACTCGTATATAGCTCACTCAATCCACTGCTTATTGTGTCCAATTGCCACTCCATGATGAAGATGAAGTTGTTCTGTAACAACTCAGTTTCTCCTACCCAAATCCAAACACTAACGTTAGTGGGATATGATTACTTTCGTCTAGATGGCTTCCATGCTGATGGAAAAACAAATCGCACATATTTTCACTTGATTCACTTCAATACATATTAATAGGCATACAGTGCATCCGGAAAGTATTCACAGCGCTTCACTTTTTCCACATTTTGTTATGTTACAGCCTTATTCCAAAATTGATTAAATTCATTATTTTCCTCAAAATTCTACAAACAATACCCCATAATGACAACGTGAAAGAAGTTTGTTTGAAATCTTTGCAAATTAATTTCAAAGTACAGTATATATATATATATATATATATATATATATATATATATATATATATATATATCACATGTGCATAAGTATTCACAGCCTTTGCTCAATACTTTGTTGAAGCACCTTTGGCACCAATTACAGCCTCAAGTCTTTTTGAGTATGATGCTACAAGCTTGGCACACCTATTTTTGGGCAGTTTCTCCCATTCTTCTTTGCAGGACCTCTCAATCTCCATCAGGTTGGATGGGGAGCGTCGGTGCACAGCCATTTTCAGATGTCTCCAGAGATGTTCAGTCGGGTTCAAGTCTGGGCTCTGGCTGGGCCACTCAAGGACATTCACAGAGTTGTCCCATAGCCACTCCTTTGTTATCTTGGCTGTGTGCTTAGGGTCATTGTCCTGTTGGAAGATGAACCTTCGCCCCTGTCTGAGGTCCAGAGCGCTCTGGAGCAGGTTTTCATCAAGGATGTCTCTGTACATTGCTGCATTCATCTTTCCCTCGATCCTGACTAGTCTCCCAGTTCCTGCCGCTGAAAAACATCCCCACAGCATGATGCTGCCACCACCATGCTTCACTGTAGGGATGGTTTTGGCCAGGTGATGAGCGTGCCTGGTTTCCTCCAGACATGATGCTTGCCATTCAGGCCAAAGAGTTCAATCTTTGTTTCATCAGACCAGAGAATTTTGTTTCTCATGGTCTGAGAGTCCTTCAGGTGCCTTTGGGCAAACTCCGTCTGGCCACTCTAGTGGCTTCCGTCTGGCCATTCTACCATACAGGTCTGATTGGTGGAGTGCTGCAGAGATGGTTGTTCTTCTGGAAGGTTCTCCTCTCTCCACAGAGAAATGCTGGAGCTCTGTCAGAGTGACCATCGGGTTCTTGGTCACCTCCCTGACTAAGGCCCTTCTCCCCTGATCGCTCAGTTTGGCCAGGCAGCCAGCTCTAGGAAGAGTCCTGGTGGTTCCAAACTTCTTCCATTTATGGATGATGTAGGCCACTGTGCTCATTGGGACCTTCAATGCTGCAGAAATGTTTCTGTACCCTTCCCCAGATCTGTGCCTTGATACAATCCTGTCTCGGAGGTCTACAGACAATTCCTTGGACTTCATGGCTTGGTTTGTGCTCTGACATGCACTGTTAACTGTGGGACCTTATATAGACAGGTGTGTGCCTTTCCAAATCATGTCCAATCAACTGAATTTACCACAGGTGGACTCCAATCAAGTTGTAGAAACATCTCAAGGATGATCAGTGGAAACAGGATGCACCTGAGCTCAATTTTGAGTGTCATGGCAAAGGCTGTGAATACTTATGTACATGTGATTTGTTTTTTTTTTTCATTTTTTTTTTTTTAATAAATTTGCAAAAATTTCAAACAAACTCCTTTCATGTTGTCATTATGGGGTATTGTTTGTAGAATTTTGAGGAAAATAATGAATTTAATCAATTTTGGAATAAGGCTGTAACATAACAAAATGTGGAAAAAGTGAAGCGCTGTGAATACTTTCCGGATGCACTGTATTATGGAGACGTAATAAATTAAAAAAAGTATTAATTTGGACCATTGTTTTTTTTAATTTTTATATATATATATTTTTATAACTTTTTATTTTGCTTTTCATTGATTAACAAAGGAACAAAAGAAAGATAATAAAAAAAGTAAAAAAACAAAACAAATGTAATACATACACGCATACATATCTTTTGTTGACAGATACAGAAAATGCATGCAAGAGTAAAACAACAAAACACACAAACAATAAGAAAAAAATTAATTAATAAAAATAACATTTTAACAGAGCTTGTGGGGAAGTTTACATGTACATATTCGATCTATTCTTCTAAATTCTTTTTGTCTTTATTTTCTTTGTATATTAGCAGTTTACCCCAGTTTCTTTTAAAACCCTCTTCCTTTGTTTTTAGTCTGTAAGTTAACATTTCCATTGTTGAAATTTCCTCTACAAAATCAAACCATTGATTATGACCAGGGGAGCCAACCTTAAGCCAGTTCCTAGTAATGGTTTTTTTCCCAGTCACTAGAAGTATCTGAACCAGGTATTGATCCCTTCTTGGTACTATTCCTGTAATTCTTCCAAGATATAAGACAATGCAGTTTTGGGGAATTACATATCCCAACACCTCACACAGAGTTGAATGTATATGTGGGAAGGTGGATGACGCACACCCAGCCTCTAATCAGGCTAATCAAGGCGACGAGAGGGATAAAGGCTGCCAGAGGCGGCAGTTTGGGAGAGAGAGAGCTACAGGCAGCTCCTCTGTATGTGTTTATGTTTGTGTGTTTTTGTTTAATTAAATATTACTTTGATACTTCGTCCGGTTCTCGCCTCCTCCTTCCCCTTTTACCCCGATACAGTATATCATCCCAAAAAGGTTGTAATTTCTTACAACTCCAAAAAATGTGTGCTTGGTCCCACTGCCTCCAATAACCTTGTTGTTTAGCTAGTTGCTTACTTTTAATCTTGGGTGTGATATAATAATGAGTCTTGCTCTTCCAAGCAAATTCTCTCCATCTTTGAGATTTTGTAGTTGTTTTGTGCATTTTCCACATATTATACCACATCTTTTCTGTTATTTTGACTTTCAGTTCTTTTTCCCATTTTGCCTTGATATATAATGTTGAATAAGGCCTTGATTCCATTAAATTGGTGTAGAGGGAAGATACCATTCTCATATTTTTGGAGTTTTTATATGCACCCACCATCAGATTAATTAATGGATGGATTTCTTGGTTGTTTGTAATTCTGATTTCTTTCATATAATAATCCCTTAGTTCTAGGTATCTAAACAAATACTGGTTCCCAAGACCAGTGTTTAAATCTTGGAAACTTCTCATTTCTCCCTTGTGAGTGACTGTGCATACTGCTGTTATCCCCTTTTCAATCCATTGTATAAATGTTGAATCATTCAATCCTGGTTTAAACTCTCTATCAGATGCAATCCATTTCAAAAGTCCAAGTTCCTTTCCCAGTTTTAATTGCTTATAGATTGAGAACCATATTTCTAGAGTGAAAGTTTCTCCCCTATGAGCCTTTGAATTTGGAGGGTTTCAATACATGTCTCTATATCTTTCCATTTGGCTGTATATTGAGTGTTACATCAGCAAAGGATTGGACGAAGCTGGGCTGCGTAGACATATTCCTGTAGATTCGGAAGGGCCATTCCGCCCTTATCTTTAGGTAGTTGAAGTGTGGTATACCTTATTCTAGGTCTTTTTCTATCTCATATGAACCTCGAGATCAGTTTGTTCCAGTTACTAAATTGGTTTTGTGGAATATCCACTGGAAGGGCTTGAAATAAATACAACAGACATGGTTGGATATTCATTTTCACAGCTCTTATTCTATCACTGAAATCTAAAGGGTAAGTTGACCACCTCTCAATATCTCTCTTTATATTTCGGTTTATGTTTTCATAGTTGGCCCTGTATAATTTAGACCATTTTTTTGTTATAATTACTCCTACACTCCAAACAGAGAAGGGATTAGGCAACACCCCTGTCTCGTTCCTCTCTCTAGTGTGAATCTATCTGTTAGAGAGGCATTAACCCTTACTACATGTTTCTCTCTTTTCTTTATTTAAATAGACATTCAGGTAGAAAGCACTATGGTCAGAAATATCTGCTACTTCAGTTCGGCAATCCCGTATCCTATATTTATTTTCCTTTTGTGTGAGAAAGTAATCTATTCTTGAATTGACAGAGTGTTTGCCTGAGAAATTACTGAAATCTCTTTCCATAGTGTGAGTATCCCTCCATACGTCGAATAGCCCCAATTCCTCACAAATATTATTGACTAATTTTGTTATATGTTTCCTATTTCTCTTGAGACTGGTTGTGTCCAAATCATAATCTAAGACCACATTGAGGTCCCCTCAACATATGCAGATACCCTCTATTTCTACAGCAATATTATAGAACAATGATTTAAAGTTTTTTATTTTATTTTTTTTCACTATCTGGAGGAGCATAGATGTTCACCAGTGTTACTAAATTATTATACATTTTTTAACATATCGTCCCTCTTTATATTTTATTTCTTTACAACATTCAAATTTTGTACTATTAGAAATGAATATTGCTACCCCTCTTTTTCGACTATTTGGACAGGGGCTATAGAGTGTTTTTGAATCCAAATTTTTTTACGTTTCTCATGTTCCTTCTCTGATAAGTGTGTTTCTTATTAAAAAAAAAAGTAATCTGTATTTTCTCTTTTTTCATTTTAGTAATTACTTTGGCTCTTTTGACTGGGTTACACAAACCATTAACATTTAAAAACATTATCTTAACCACTTCTCGTTGGGTTCTCATTTTTATGACACATTTCTCACATTTGTATCTCCACAGGCTAACATTAAAACAATTATGAACCAGTAAACACAAGAAGAAATTTCTTAAGGGGGTGTTACCTCTCCACCTTGGATGTAGAGTCCCAGTCTCTATTGAGAGGGGAAGGCTTGCCTTAAGAAAGGGCCCCCTCCTAGTTGTGAGGATTAACCTATGAAAGGTCATCTTGTTCACACAAGACTTATTTTATTCATCAATTACTTGTCCCTTTTCAGCTGGTAAATAAAAAATGAATGAATAAAAAGAAAACTCTTTCCCTATCTGTCACTCACTCGACGTTGTGATGACGTAGTGACACTAGGGGTCACACTTGGGAGCCCGAGACACCTCTGGTCTTTGATAAAAGGCCAAAGAAAATTGGTGAGTGGTATTTGCATGCCACTCCCCCGGACATACGGGTAGAAAAGGAGCTGGTATGCAACCACTCATTCAGATTTTCTCTTCGGAGCCGAACGGTCATGCTCATTGAGCTGAATTCTTACTGTTCATTCACCTCTGCTGGATCTGAAGGCGCATTTCAGCGGTTTCTCCCTCCTCTGCACTGGTGCACTGCAGAGAACGCCCCTGGGTGCTTCGGCAGAAAAAAGAGAGTATATTTTCTGAAAGAGTATATTTCTCTAAAAGAGCGGCACACACGGAACGTCTTTTTAAAGACGCGTCTTTTTAAAGATGCCTTTCCGATTGTGTGTTATTCCTGGTTGCGTTCGTTACCTCTCAACTTCAGACGGTCATGATCGCTGTCTTTCGTGTCTGGGGACCTCCCATTCCCCAGCACGCTCGTCTGCCCCGATCGGGCTTCTGGATGAGTCTGCCGGCTCGTCTCATGGCGAGTCTGGCCTCTTGTTCGGAGCACACGAAGCTGATGAGCTCTCAAGCATCGGAGAGCGGGCTTGTCCAGTCAGACGCAGAAGCCTCAGCTGGGCTCCCCCCTTTGGGGACGATTGCCCAGTCACAGGCTGATACATAGATGACAGACATGCTTTCCCAGGAGGCCGCGAGCGTTCAAAGCAGCCACGCCCCGCTCCAGTGCCTTTCTTCCCGGAAGAGCATGAGGAGCTGACGAAATTGTGGGGGGGCACCTTTTACTGCCCGGTCCCGATTCCATAGTTCCCCCGCCCTCACTACCCTCAACGGCGGAGTGGCCAGGGGCTATACGGTGATTCCCCCGGTGGATAAGGCGCTCGCGGTGCACCTATGCCCACAGAGCGCCTCCACCTGGCACGGACGCCCAAAGCTCCCATCCAAGCCCTGTAGGTTCACGTTGTCCCTGATGGCTAAAGCCTACAGTGCTCCATAGGTTGCTCCTTCTGGACCTCACCTCCAGGTCATTCAGTTTATCTGCCATAATTTTCTATACTCTGATTGTGTCCTGCAGTATGTTGTTTGTCTCCGAGCTCCAACTTTCCACTTCTTCAATTTGTGTCCGAATTCCTTCAACTTTGGCATTCTGTTCCTGTATCTCCTTTTGTTGCCGCTAACTTATGGTTAACATCTTCCTTGAATTACACAAATTCATTTGGCTTTTCATTTGGCTTTTGAGATCGTCTTTGAACATCTTGAATTCAATTTTAAGTTCTTTTTGAAAGTCTTGAATTTGCTTACTTATACTATCCAAACATGTGCGAAGTAAATCGCTGTTCCGGTCGCTATCTTCTGCTTCTTGCATATTGTCTTGCTCTGCTCGATTAATGTTTTTACCTTGTTTTTTTGGGTTTCTTTTAGTCTTTGCCTTGTTTCCCCCACTCATCATTAAGCATTTTATGACTTTTCTTTTGATTTGTCTCGAGTTTAGCAGGGTGTATTATACCGATTTTAAGTGAGCTCACCACTTATCCAACCATGCTGTTTTAGAGCCAGACCGGAAGCCTTGGACCATTGTTTTTAAATGGATGTACAGTATGGTATGTGAAAATTTTAAATTGGCAGCTTTCTAAACTCTGGTACTTCACCGCAAAATAAAAAAAAACCCTGCTATTGGCTCAATTCATCTCTGAAGCAGCTCAAACGTGCTGCCTATGCACCACAGCTGCGCCGTGTCTGTCAGGCTGTATGACCAAGCACCCATGATACTGCAACAGTGATGTGTTTTCTACTTAATCGTCTCATATTATGCCACCATACCAAATTAACCATTACCCACCTTAGTGATCAACAACAGTCGGGCTGTTTCAGGTCTCCTCCATCTACTCATCAATAACTCTACAACTCCAGGGGGTATTCGAGCTCGGGTTAAGTCACGATGCCTCGAGCCCTCTGCCAGGAACAGAGAGCCAAAACAAGTTTACACTATCCTCTTCAGGATTACATTAACATGCAAACTACTGAAAACGGTTACCATTTGGAAAGGAGACTGTGGAACTTCTGAAATGAAATGAAAAAAACAAACAGTTTTTGCTCAGAACGAACCGAAATGAAAAACATTTTGTGTTTAGTCCCTAGTTATAAATATAGGTATAAATCTGAATATAACTGTCAATCTAAATATACAGTATTATTGTAAATCTGAGTATAATGTTATAAATCAGAATATATACTGTAGTTATAAATCCAAATATATAATTTTGAATCTGAATATATAAATGTAATTTGTGAATATATACAGTAGTTGTAAATCCTGAATATATTTAATGAATCCAAACATAAAGTTGAAATTCTAAATATATTCAGTAGATATACATCTTGAATATATAGTTGTAAATCTGAATATAAAGTTATACTGTAAATTATGGATATATAGTTATAAATCTGAATAAATGTGAAAATATGACAAAATTTACATCACATCTCCTACCTTCTCATTTTTGTGTAGATATGGGCTGCTCCGTGCTCAGGAGTGCAGCACAGGAGTGGGCGACCCTGGTGCACATGAAACACAGAGTGTAGCGGCAGTTGTCCGAGCACATAAGAAAGCAGCTGTCCAGACAGAACTGACAGCACAGATTACAGCAGCCTTCCACACAGGGCTCCTCTCTATGGCAGACACAAAGGCAGGTGTCCCCGCAGCTTTCTCTGCACTGAGGGCAAGGGCCAGCCATTCTACAGCAGCTCAGCCCCATATCTGCTTCACTCCAACAATCTCTGCTGATTACAGCACTCTTCTAGCCAGAGAGAACCCCAAATTCGACATAATGCGTTGATAAGTGCGTCATTTGGGATGCTGCATGAAAACTGCAATTTTTACGCTCATTTTAACTGGTCATGAACTAGAGAAAGGGAAGACAAGCAGTGTTTGTTAGCAGTGAGCTTACAAGCCCCAGGGCTGCCCCTCCTCCTGTGCTGAGTTAATTATTAGAGAGTGTCCCATGATTAGCAGCTCAACAGAGGACAGTTGAGTCTCTGTACCCACAGGATGGGCTTGCGAAGAAGTCTGCTGGGAATGCCGTTGGATTTGTTCACATAATCTATGTGTGAATAAATCTGCTAAATGTCCAACTTTTAGCACATGTAGCGTAACAGCCCACAAGAGACGTCACATTTGAACTAGTCTATGTGGGCCACTTTATCTTATCAACTACAAGACTGCGATAATGACGACCTAAGGGACGTTTATTCACCTTAAGCACAGAACCATGTCAGCAAAAACCAAGTAAGGTCTTTAAGGTCTTCACCAATTTGCACATGGTACATTATACCTTCATACCAAGTAGTAACCTGCAATTGTTATCTTAAAGGTGCATTCAGTAGTTTGGAATCAATTTAAGAAGTTTTACACATAAACAAATTAACTCTGTTTTTGTGAAGTTTTATCCGAATGGTGTACACTCACATGAGATCAAGACTGTACTCATAATAGTTTTCTATAAAAAGTGTTTTATTCTACATGGTGTGGGTCACCCCTTCAGTGTGTTTCGCCATGTTGAAATCACATTACCCGCCGTGTTTCACTAAACGTCGAAGAGAATCCTCTAATAAAGGTAATAACTGTCTTTAGAAATAACGTGAAATATAGACAGTCTCCAAAGATTATTGATATGAGGGACAATAATAATCTGTCCTTAATAGTAGAAGCATGTTCACTTGATTTCTGACATTTGTTTTTAGGCAAAGCAATCATATTATTGTAGTAATAAATAACTTGAGAAATTACCTCGTACTCCGACATTTTCCAGATGCAAATGATATTCCAGAGCTGGCGGGGGCAGCAGAGACGATCATGCTGATCCACATCGATAGATGGCAGTACAGCATCTAACACCACTGTCACACCGGTACTTAAAATACACCAAGGTGAGCAATGCTAACACTAGCCTGAGAACTACTGAATGCCCCTTTAAGGAGCTAATTCTAGGTGATCTAACTCTTTAAATTTGCTTTGTTGGTGTTATCTAATGTATTCAGCTTGATTCAGTGATGTTAAACAATATTTTTGACTTTACTTAAACCAGATAATTTTGATGTTACCACATGAAACACGTTTTTAGGTTAACATTTTTTTTTTCAGTGTACAGGTAACAATTGCAGGTTACTACATTTTACGGTGTAAATCTACTCTTAATGCAATCGCAGAACGGGGTGAGCCATATTTCAGGTAAAGTTGGAGAGACCAGCCCCTCCAAGACTATACAAGCTGTTGTTGTTGTAGAGCCTCTAGTGCCACGTAAAAATAATTTTGTAAAAAATGTAGGTATATTTACTTGATTCTATGAGACCAGGTTGCAAAAACACCATAAGACTTTCATATTCTCACACAAGTTTCATGCAAGATTCTCATCCGAGTTTGTTACTGTGGCAGCGGGGGCGTGGTCAAGCATCTCTCCGGAGAGAGAAAGCTGTAAGGGCGCTTACACCTGAGCTAAATTATGTCTAACACCTGTCTCTAATTTCAGTGAGCACAGGGAGAGCGGCATAAATAGAGCGACACAACACTCAGTCGAGAGAGAGACTGGATACGACAGAGCCGAGCCAGAGCAAGGATTTTTCTAGTAGTGAAAGTTTATTTATGAAAGCTGTGTGTGTTAGTGTCAGTTTAGTGTGTGAACGTAAACTGTAAAGTGGTGTCGCCAAGAGGGGAAAATAAAACCTCACCTGAAGAAGGAAAAACTGCTCCTCGCCTCATCTTTTACACTGGTGCGGAAACCCGGGATTGAAGTTTGGGTCAAAGATGGATGGAGGTCGTCCCGTAGAGTCCTCCCAGTTGGCGGAGATCCTCCAAGCCCTCGCCAGCCTACATCAGAACCACCAACAAACGCTGCTTGAGCTCCGACAAGATCAAGACCGCCGGTTTGTCGAGCTCATGCATGCTCAAGCCGAGGACCGGCAGGCGATCCGGAGCCTCCTCGGCCAGGGGGCATCCTCAGCCGCGACCCCGGACACACCCTCGCCATTACCCCCGCCAGCATTACAGAAAATGGGGGCGGCGGACGACCCCGAGGCCTTCCTGGATTTGTTTGAGCGGACCGCCGAGATCTGGGGCTGGCCGCTCGGCCAATGGGCAGCCTGATTGATCCCACTATTGTCTGGGGAAGCCCAGCTCGCGGCTCAACAACTGCCAGCGTCGAGCCTCCTGGACTACGGAGATCTAAAAAGAGCCATCTTGCAACGGGTTGGTCGCACTCCAGAGGAAAGTCGTCAACTCTTCCGGAGCTTGAAGTTGGAAAGCTCCGACCGCCCGTTTGCCTTTGCCCAGCGGCTCCGTGACGCCTGCCGAAGATGGCTGCTAGCGGGGGATCGTGACGTCCAGGGAATTATCGACCAGGTGGTACTGGAACAGTTTATAGTTCGACTGCCAAAAGGGACGGCGGAGTGGGTCCAGTGCCACCGCCCGGCGTCGTTGGAGGAAGCCATCCGACTTGTGGAGGACCACATGGCGGCGATCCCGAGGGCGAAAGATCCCTCCTACGTTTTCTCTCCTCCCTCTGTTTCTTCCCCCTCCCCTCTCTCTCTCACGTCTGCTCTCTCTCCAGGTCCCGTTCCTGCCCCACGCAGACGAGGAGGAACTCAGCCCCTGAGACCAGTTCCCCGGGTGTGGGAGGCGACACCTTCCCCTACTCCAATGCCCCGCCGCTCTCCCCCTCAGGGGGGGGCGCCCGCCGACGCAAGTGCGGGCGTAGCGCCTGGGCCGGCCTGCTGGAGGTGCGGAGACCCGAGCTACTTCCGAGATCAGTGCCCTCTGGTGGAGCTGGGGATGGTGGTGCAGGTCTCTGACCTCCCACAGGCTGCCCCCGACCGGGCCGGAGCGTACCGGATACCGGTAAGTGTCAAGGGGGGTACTCACCAAGCGTTGGTGGATACTGGGTGTAATCAAACCACTATCCACCAATGCCTGGTTCAACCCGAGGCATTGGTCACATCCAAAACGGTGAAGGTGAAGTGTGTACACGGGGATATTCACAAGTATCCGGTGGTGACCCTGACAATTAAATTTCGGGGGTAAAAGTATAGAGTGGAGGCTGCGGTTAGTACCTGCCTCACCCATCCGCTGGTTTTGGGGACTGATTGGCCTGATTTTAGAGTTTTATTAAAGGGAATTTGCGTGGATGGGTCCTGTGTGAAAATAGGGAGATGTGTGATGTGCGATGCTCTGGCAGGGGAGGCGGAGCTGGGGCCATCCTCGACAGCTCCACGTCATGATGACGAGAGAGGGGGAGAGGCTGCAGCCCCTCCCCTTCTCAGGGAATTCCCTGACGGGGATTTCCCTTTGGAGCAGTCGCGAGACGAAACCCTCAAACATGCCTTTGACCAAGTGAGAGTCATCGATGGTCAACGACTCCAGCCTGACATCGCACTTTCATACCCCTATTTTGCAATTATAAATGAGCGGTTGTATCGAGTGACACAGGACACACGGACCAAAGAGGATACAACCCAACTTTTGATTCCAAGGAGCTGTCGGGAAATGGTATTCCAGGCGGCTCATTATAATCCCATGGCAGGTCATCTAGGAGAAAGGAAAACACTGAACCGTCTAATAGCCTGTTTCTATTGGCCGGGCATTGGCGGCGATGTCCGCAGGTGGTGTGCGGCATGCCGCGAATTCCAGCTGGTTAACCCACCGGCCACCCCAAAAGCGCCATTGCGCCCTCTCCCTCTGATCGAGGTCCCCTTTGAGAGAATTGGAATGGACCTCGTCGGGCCATTAGAACGGTCAGCACGCGGACATCGCTTTGTATTGGTCCTAGTGGACTATTCAACGCGATATCCGGAAGCAGTGCCTCTTCGCAACATCTCAGCACGCAGTGTTGCGGAGGCACTCTTCAAAATAATCTCCCGGGTGGGGATTCCGAAAGAAATCCTCACCGATCAAGGCACAACATTTATGTCACGAACACTACGCGAACTGTACGAGTTATTAAATATTAAATCGATTTGCACCAGTGTATACCATCCTCAAACGGATGGCCTGGTGGAACGATTTAATAAAACCCTCAAAAACATGATTCGTAAGTTCGTGCACGATGATTCTAGAAATTGGGATAAATGGCTCGACCCCCTGTTATTTGCAGTACGAGAGGTCCCGCAAGCCTCCACTGGCTTCTCCCCATTCGAGCGTGCTTGATGTAATGCGAGAGGCCTGGGAGGAAGGACCGTCAAACAGTAAAAATGAAATTCAGTACGTTCTTGATCTTAGAGCAAAACTCCACACCTTGGGGCAACTAACACAGGAGAATTTGCTCCAAGCTCAAAAACGACAGCGCCGACTGTATGACAGGGGAACTCAGCTAAGGGAATTTGCACTGGGAGATAAAGTGCTTGTATTGCTTCCCACATCGAGCTCTAAATTACTTGCCAAGTGGCAAGGACCCTTTGAGGTCACACGACCAGTGGGAGATCTCGATTATGAGGTTAAACGAACCGATAGAGGGGACGCACATCAAATATACCACCTCAATCTCCTAAAATTGTGGAGGGAGGCGGTCCCCGTGACATTGGCTATGGTGGTTCCCGAGAAGGCGGAGCTCGGACCGGAGGTGAGTTCAAAACATAAACAGTTCACCCCGGTCACTTGTGGAGACCACCTCTCACCGAGCCAACTCGCGGAGGTTGCTAAGTTGCAACAGGAGTTTGCAGATGTGTTCTCCCCTCTACCGGGACGTACAAACCTCATCCATCATCACATCGAGACCGAGCCGGGGGTGGTGGTATGTAGCCGCCCCTATCGACTACCCGAACACAAAAAGGAAATTGTTCGGGAAGAATTGGATGCGATGCTTGATATGGGGGTAATAGAAGAATCCCACAGCGATTGGTCCAGTCCAGTTGTTCTAGTGCCTAAGAGCGACGGGTCTGTGCGATTCGGTGTGGATTACAGGAAAGTCAACGTGGTGTCTAAATTTGATGCATATCCAATGCCTCGCGTTGATGAGTTGCTCGATCGGTTGGGCACTGCTCGTTTTTATTCGACATTGGATTTGACGAAGGGTTATTGGCAGATCCCCTTGACACCAATTTCCCGTGAGAAAACCACCTTCTCCACACGTTTGGATTACACCAATTTGTGAGACTTCCGTTCGGTTTGTTTGGAGCCCCGGCTACGTTTCAGCGTCTCATGGACCGAATCCTCAGGCTGCATTCAGCTTACACCACTGCCTATTTGGATGACATCATCATTTATAGCAATGATTGGCAGCGGCATATGCAACATCTGAGGGCGGTTCTGAGATCGCTGCGCCGAGCGGGACTCACAGCGAACCTGAAGAAGTGCGCGATTGGACGGGTGGAGGTACGGTATCTGGGGTTCCACTTGGGCCACGGGCAGGTGCGTCCCCAAATTGACAAGACTGCAGCGATTGTGACCTGCCCAAGACCCAAGACCAAAAAGGGGGTGAGATAGTTCCTGGGGCTGGCTGGCTATTATAGGAGGTTTGTGCCTAATTATTCGGACGTCACCAGCCCGCTGACTGATCTCACTAAAAAGGGAGCTCCAGATCCGGTCCAGTGGTCGGAGCAGTGTCAACGGGCGTTCATGCAAGTTAAAGCCGCACTTTGCGGGGGGCCGCTGTTACATTCACCTGACTTCTCTCTCCCTTTTGTTTTACAGACAGATGCTTCAGACGGGGGGCTGGGGGCCGTACTCTTGCAGGTGGTGGAGGGGGAGGAGCTCTCGTTAAGGGAAACTAAGTACAGCACCGTGGAAAAGGAGTGTCTCGCCATCAAGTGGGCGGTCCTCACTCTCCAATACGGTGGGGATATGTGGCAGCGGGGGCGTGGTCAAGCATCTCTCCGGAGAGAGAAAGCGGTAAGGGCGCTTACACCTGAGCTAAATTATGTCTAACACCTGTCTCTAATTTCAGTGAGCACGGGGAGAGCGGCATAAATAGAGCGACACAACACTCAGTCGAGAGAGAGACTGGATACGACAGAGCCGAGCCAGAGCAAGGATTTTTCTAGTAGTGAAAGTTTATTTATGAAAGCTGTGTGTGTTAGTGTCAGTTTAGTGTGTGAAGGTAAACTGTAAAGTGGTGTCGCCAAGAGGGGAAAATAAAGCCTCACCTGAAGAAGGAAAAACTGCTCCTCGCCTCATCTTTTACAGTTACATCTGAGGTACAGTACACCACAGAAGACATCTTTGCCCTGTGTGAGGTCATGAAAATATACTATCGGTAATCAACATTATGCAACAATTGCTGTCGATTGAGCTTAACTCCATAAATCCATATTGATGTTTGTAATATGCCAATGTTACTATGAATCAATGATGCCGAGATAAACAGAATAAGAGACTTTGGAAGAGTTACAGTGCTCCTCTAAAAGCCTTTCAATCTTCAAAACATTGCTGGGAAATTAACTTAAAGTGAATGTTTACCCAAAAATGTTAATCCTGTCACTATTTACTTACTGTATTCTCTTGCTGTTCCAAACCCTAAATGCTGTTAAATGTTATTATTATTATTTCATGGAGCACAAAAGTAGAAATTTTGGGAAAATTGTTATGCTGCTCTTTCCATATAACGACATAGTGGTCATAGTGAACGTGATGTCAAGCTCCAAAAAAAAAAAAAACACCAAAACACAGTGTTCTAACCGTTATCTGTGGGCCGGGCTATCTGGCACAACGCCACATAAATAGAAACCACACGTTAGAAAGAAGGCAGATGCTATTTGCACCCCAGTGAAAATAGTAGCAGATATTATTTGCACACCAACCATGGTGCAAATAATGGTAGATACTAATTGCACCCTGGTGCAAATAGTGTCAGATACTATTTGCACCCATACTAAAAGATGAACATACAGTATGTCACTGCAGTGTGTTTATTGTGTTTATTTAGAGTCCCACAATCACACTAAATTAACCCCTACCCATAGACCTAACCTTAAACTTACCTTTGAAAAAATAACCTTGGTTTTACTACAGTAACCATAGTTTCACCATGGTATTTTTATTTTTTTTTTTATATATTTTCAGTAACCACAAAATTAACCATGGTTACTATATTACCACCATTTTACTGTACTAACACCATGGTTAATTGCATTAAAACTATGGTTTCTGGCAAAAAAAACACGGCTACTACTATATTAGTAATACAGTGATGCAATCTACACATAAGCGATGCTGAGCTGCGGGAATTAATGCAAGCGACAGACCCCGTCCCCCGGATCAAAACCTTCTCTGCACTCCCCGACATTCTCCGTGACCAAATCACTGCAATGAAATCAACATTTATATTCATTTGTATCTATTATTTTAAGTAGTATTAAAGGAAATATTAAGAGTGGAAACAGGAAATCGGATGGGAAAAGAGTGGGACAAAACATAGATTCGAATTGTGGTTGCTAAGACTACATAACATTTTCACACACCGTCTTTACACCTCACGCCACTGCAGCGACATCTGTTGTTTAGTTTGTCGTATATTTCTGTGGTTCCACCAGACTATTGGGGTGCAAATAGCTACACTGTGTGGCTACTGTATTTACACCAGGGTGCAAATAGACACTTCGTAGAAAGAAAGCCCTGTCACTCGTTGCTTGTCGTGGCTGGTAAAGACAAAAACTCTGATTAACACAGAAAATACCTTTTATCGATTGTGACTTTATCACATCAACTTTATCGTATCATATCTGGTTAGGACACAGTGTAAAAGCCCTGTTCTGAAGCCATACATAAGCTTTTTGTAAAGAACAGACCAAAATTTTTGCCATATTGGCTACTTTTATTGTACTCTTATGGTGGTCTTTTTCTTTCTTTTTTTTTTTGTCAGCCATTGACAGCCGCTGGTTACTATGAACTGTCATTACACAGAAAACAATTACACAGGTTTGGAACAACATGAAGGTGAAAACATAATGACAGATTTGTAAAAAGTGTGTTTATTTTGTGGCCTGTGACCATTTCCACACACCTCGTCAAATATGTACACACATACACAAACATAGTTGTCTTGTACTGCAGTTCACAAATCAACACACTAGAACATGACAGGAGAATGACTATAAAGCCGACATGACCTTGACTGTTCTGGTACTATAGTGCGAGCAGTAAAAGCCTGTAGTGTGCTATTGTGAGGCCTCAGGCATCCATTAGTGAAAGACATGACACGTGTGAGATACGAGGGCGGGCAGATGATGATGGAGGCCAGCTGACAGGTCTCAGCATTTGTGGTGGCCACGTATATTCAGTTGCCTGTTCCTCACATTCAGATGGGAATAAATCACAGCTCCATCTCATTACCTTATTCATGCCTTCAGTAGGAACTGCACCCGAGGGTGATTCTCATTTATCCAGCTCTTTCACATACTGTCACCATTCACACAAGAGCATTACACTTTTTGCAGTCTCCAGGGGTAATACAGTCACCCAGACAATCAGGCCACTGATGGCCTTTGATCAAAAGGAGGCAGAAATTTTGATTGTTGTGGTAATGTTGTGAAAAAGAGATAATGAGTTTGACCTGTATATATATATTTGTTTTTACAGATATTCTGTTAAAGGGATAGTTTATCCAAAACTGAAAATATGTCATCATTTATTTATTAAAAGAAAGAAGCCATACAAGCTTAGAATAAACATCTAAACAATAACAGAATTTTCATTTTTGGATAAACCGACTACCTTTAATCAGTAGTTGATTCTTTAAAGGGATAGTTCACCCAAAAAGGAAAATTCTGTCATAATTTACTCACTCTCATGCCATTCCAGATGTGTATGATTTTTTTTCTTCTACAGAACACAAATAAAGATTTTTAAAAGAATATTTCAGCTCTGTAGGTCCATACAATGCAAGTGAATGGGTGCCAGAATTTTGATGCTCCAGAAAGCATATAAAGGCATAAAAGTAATCCATATGACTCCAGTGTTTTAATCCATATTTTCAGAAGTGATATGATAAGTGTGGGTAAGAAACAGGTCAATATTTAAGTACTTTTTTTTGCTTGAAATCCTTCTCCCTGCCCAGTAGGGGAATGAAGCATGAAGAAGGTGAATCACCAAAAACACAAGAAGAAGAATGTGAAAGTGATCTGTGTTTCACCCACACCTATCATATCGCTTCTGAAGACATTAATCAATCCACTGGAGTCCTATGGATTACTTTTATGCTGACTTATGTGAATTTTGGCACCCATTCACTTGCATTGTATGGACCAAAAGAGCTGAGATATTCTTCTAAAAATCTTCATTTGAGTTCAGGAGATGAAAGAAAGTCATACACATCTGGGATGGTATGAGGGTGAGTAAATGATGAGAGATTTTACATTTTTGGGTGAACTATCCCTTTAACATCTGGTCGACCAATTGGCTACATGAAACCATTTGGTGGGTCTCTCAAGAATAGCGCAAACAATGCTATTACATTGTTGTGTATTCAAAAGGAAACAAGGTTGTTCACAGGATATGTAACTCATTTAATGTTTTGTTTGCATCCATTACTCAACTTTACATGGCCATATCTTAGCAAGTACCATTAAAATAAGAATATTGAAATGTTCAGAGTGCATATTATGTTTTTAATGTTGTAGTCTAATGGTTCTGCATATATTAAACAAAATCTGTAACAGTATCTTCTGGGAAAAATAACAATATTGGTCAATCTCTTGAAACTATCTGTTTAATTAGGGTGTCAGCCTATTTAATGAGTCTCACAGCTCAGATATTCTGATGTTGTATTGTCTCAAGCTGAAAGTGTAGTTAAAGTTAATCAATCATGAGATACAGGTGTGATTAAAGTTATGTAATGCACTCTTGCGCTCTGCCCCACTTCACCTCTGAGAAGTGAATGGATTTTTGCACTGATAATTACACTTCTGCAGCCACTGCCTTTCTCAGACACATAAAACCAGAGGAGATACAGAGCGTGAAAGAGGGAGAGAGATAGAGAGAGAAAATATAACTAACCAGTTATTTGAGATCGAAAAGAGATTAAGCATGTTGTTTCTGGCCCACAAGTACTGCCTTAAAATCAACAGCTGCCATCAAGTTCACTTAAAATCTAAGGTGACCAAATTTGTTTTTCTCAAATGCGGGACACACGGGTGCTAGAGGGTATCCCTGTGATTGTTTTTGTTTTTTGTCCATCTACCCTTATCTGAAATAATGACATGAATTACAGTATTGTAGGGCTTTACTGGTTGTTTAGATCAGTGTTACTATCAGAAATAATTAATAATTATTTCTTTAGTTATTAATTAATATTTAAATTAATTAATTGAATCTAACTCCTTAAAGCCTCACACGGGGCACCAATTATTATGTAGGGCTTTACTGGTTGTTTAGATCAGTGTTACTATCAGAAATAATTAATAATTATTTCTTTAGTTATTAATTAATATTTAAATTAATTAATTGAATCTAACTCATTAAAACCTCATATGGGGCTCCAGTAAATGTAGTGCACTACGTTTAGGAGCGGGTTTGGTTATTAGCAATAATTAATAATTATCAAAGATAATTATTAATTATTAAAATCAATAGAACATTGATGAGAATCAATGTTAGCTTTTTTAATCCTTTAAATCAACAATTATCAAAGATAATCATCAATGGTTAACATCGAAGAAACGTTAATTAAAATTAACACTAGCTTACTGATCATTCAAATTCAACAATCATCAAAGATAATTATCAATTATCAAAAATCAATAGAATATTAATAAGGATTAACACTGACAGGGCACCACCCTGGAATCAGGGACTAATAACCAGATAGTATAACAGTCTCAATATTAGATTGTTTTCTTAGGAAAATCGACATCCGAAGAATATCGATTTTCGGGAGAAAGAACAATGAATGAAGGTTTGAATCCGAGCACTGACATCCCGTCAGCATGACACAGGCATATGCAAAACAAACCAAAACACTTCTCTTTGTAATATAAACAAAGTTTATTTATGCAGTAATATCAATTAATAATTAATACAATGCAGTCAATAAACTTCCGACTTACAACTACAAACTAAACAGTGATATGATTAGATATGGAAACTAAAATAATCCTATAACACATAAGGTGTGTGTGTGTGTGTGTGTGTGTGTGGTTAGTACGAGAGAGAGAGAGAATTAAGTGATGGCCCCAAAGCCGATTTCGCGATCGTGGGAGAGAAAGCAGCACTCAGAGATGCGTGGAGGGCTCGTAAACAGTCCCGCGTTCTTTGATTCTTTAATGGATAAACTCAGTTTGCCAGTCTTATATTAATGATTAATAAATTAATTAATAATGAACAGACATGGTGGTCTGTAAACTGTACAAGCAAAAACCTTGAAACACAAGAATAAAACACTATAATATTCTATCTCTGCCTAGACGTAAACCTCTTACTTGAATCGTATTAGGATGTAGAATGTGTGTTCATCCGTCTTTTAACTCCATCCCGGTTTCTTGAGGCTCGGGTAATGACGGGAGGCCGTTTCCTCACTCTGTTGGCGGGCACGGCTGCTGATTCTCGGCAGGCTGGCGGAGAACTCAGAAATGTCGACTTGATTGAAGATGGAAGAGAAATCTTTAATCTCTTCACTTCTGCAGGCAAACGGATGAAGATGCGGATTGCTCGGCGGTCTCCTTCGGATCCGTTAGAGTGTTCAGTTGAACACAGAGTAATCTCAACTCATCCAGCGAGATGGAGATTGTTTGGCCACAGTTTCAAGTTGGACGTTACGTCCTTGTGCCATGAGACTGCACCTGAGAGCAGCGATGAGCTACATCTATACAGGGCAAACAAAGTTGCTGGAAGAAAATCCCGGAAGCATTTCAGAGGTATTTCTACTCCTGATGATGTCATGGTTTGAGGGACGGTCTGTTGTGTGCCTCATCCAATAGGAGTTGAGAGTTCGATCCTTTAGTGAGCAAGGCTTCATGGGATTTGTAGTCTGTTTTGGACTCCCTTTGTTTGATTTTGGTGTGATTTTTATCAGTAAGATTTACGACTTGGTATGTGGGGGCTTGAGTTAGGTTTTTATGACTGTGTTAGGCCTGCCTTTGTCTTCTATCTGAATACATGAGGCCCAACAGTATTTACAAAAGATGTAGTTTATTTCATTGAATTAATTGTTTTTGGTGCATATAATTTTAGTGTCATATCTTTAGCTAAAGTTTGTAATTTCTACAGCACAAATGGAATTGAAAAAATAATAAATATTTTTTTACAAGTTTCCCTGAACACTTCCCCTATCTTCCATTAATCGGACAAACAAATAGATTTCAGCCCCCTCTGATATAGCTTGATGATTCGTATTGAAATTTAGAGCAGGATATATTAAAGAAGGGCTCGACCCATAGCCAAGAGGTTTTAGTTACATCGCAGCCGTTAACCATGATGTATGGGGGAGGGACATTCTCATTGTAGAGAGCATGTGATTGGACAAAACTCACTCTGTGTAGTGCAAAATGAGCAATTAACAAAATGAAAAATAAAAGTTGAGACAGACTTTGAGTTTTAAATGTGGTTTGAAAAGAATCAATTCCAAATATCAAAATGTATAACAACTAATGTATTGTTTCTGTGAGTTTAGACATTAATATGGTCTGTAATTAGGGTTGCCAACTGTTACATATTAGCCGTGAAATCACATATTTTGGCCAAAATTACGACATCCCATATGGGACGCCTCTTGTTCTGCTTGTTTCGTATTTCAGCGGGGAAATGCTCAAGGGGGACGGACAGCAAAGACAGATATCAAAACTCTTGAGGAGGCCCTCCTTTCGGATGGTTCGATCCTGTATTTAAGAGCTCAAAATGTCCAAAACTTCCCGTATTGAAAGCATTGTGTCCCATATTTCAGCGGCGAAATGCTCAAGGGGGTCCCTGACCCAACCAAACACCCTAAAAGGACAACAAATTTCTTGAGGTGTTAGATTTTAATGCTGCTGCCAGCAGTAGGATGACAAAGAAGGGTGAAATATAGCAGGGTGGAATTGGCAACAAGCCGCCAAGGTGCTCGCATTTTACCCCACAGTTGCCACAGGTTGTGCTCCAGAATGCAATGTCTTTCCATCACATCTGTCAAAGGAGCAAGAAGTGGGAGGTTATTGGTGGTTGGAGGGTAGGAAGGGTGTGTGTATGTGTGTTTGTATTTTATAGCAAGAGGGTTATTGAGAAGTATTGTGGTGTGTTGTTTAATGAAGTATTGTTAATAAAATATTGTTCAATAAACAGTTTAAAATTAAAGTGATTGTAATTGTCTTATTTATTTAGCATGAATATTAATGTGTATCAAAAAATTGAAAGTGAAAAACATGAACCCTTTAAGCAAATAGTTGCAACACGTTCTCACTCCCAAGGCGTCAAATATTACCACTTGTACAAGTGCTCCGCACTTCAACAGGTGGACACCAAAAGCAGCCTTTGGCTCTCCCATGTCTCATGACCGATTGTGATGAGCTCAAGTTGTCTATATACTGTATATCAGCGTAATGTAAATGAAATTATTGTTACTAAATTTACCTATTTCTGTCATGTTTTTTATAATTGATAATTGGTTAGGTTTAGGAATGGTGATGGGTTAGGGGATCTAAAAAAATCAGTATGATTGTATAAATCAGGGGTCCCCAAACTTTTTGCTGCCAGGGCCAGGTCACTCTGTTATGTTTTCAAGGGGGTCCAGAGTGAGCCTTATTCTTCTGCTTTTATTACATGGATTAATTTTTCAATTAACATCCATTTACAGAACATGATTTTAATATTGGTAACTTTATTGTATGTACAGTATACATTTCTTAGCAACTTGCTTTAAGATAGGACAGCTTTAGGGGGCCTGGGTAGCTCAGAGAGGATTGACGCTGACTACCACCCCTGGAGTCATGAGTTCAAATCCAGGGTGTGCTGAGTGACTCCAGCCAGGTCTCTTAAGCAACCAAATTGGCCCAGTTGCTAGGGAGGGTAGAGTCACATGGGGTAATCGTGGTCACGATTAAGTGGTTCTTGCTCTCAATGGGGTGCTTGGTAAGCTGTGCGTGCATCACAGAGAGTAGCATGAGCCTCCACATGCTGTGAGCCTCCGCTTTGTCATGCACAACAAGCCACGTGCTAAGATGCGCAGATTGACTGTCTCAGAAGCGGAGGCAACTGAGACTTGTCCTCCACCACCCGGATTGAGGTGAGTAACCACGCCACCATGAGAACCTAGTAAGTAGTGGGAATTGGGCATTTCAAAATTGGGGAGAAAAGGGGATTATATATATATATATATATATATATATATATAAAGATAGGACAGCTTTGTCATTTTATACATGCTATCTCTTTTCACTGACATGTGCTTGTCAAGACATGAAGAGTGGGGAAAAAGGTCCAGTCATTTCAACAGAACTGTTTTTCTATTGTAGGCTAACAAGAAAAAACTTAAAATCGGTGTGAAATTTTACATTTTAGCCTACTTCAAAGAACTTCTAATACAGTAGGTACTCTATCCGATGGTGGTGATTTTGATTAATCTCAGTGATGATTCTTTTGAATTTGTTCACCAAAAAGATTAGTTCAGATTACTTTATTGATTCATTCATTGGCCATTTCTGCAAGTTACATTTTTGCGCAAGTAGGTGGCACCAAATGACCGTCTTTTTTCTTTGAACTAGTAAATTGCACAGTTATTCAGGATCAGAACAAGTCTAATTAATCTTTATTAAAATCTGAGTGTCTACATTTCTACTAAGAGACTTCTGCACTGCAGAGTGTTTAAACATCATAAGCATTTCCCCACAAATGACAATAAATCATACAGTTTCTATCATATTATGCAACTGCTGAGCAAGACATTTTATGAAGCTATACAAAAAAGACAACAATACTAGCCTAAAAAATAATTATGAGTTTCAAAAAGTCTGCACTGTATATCATTGTAACAAGTTGTTTATCACTTCATTGTATTCATAATTCATCCAGCCCATTTTCTTTTGAACGAGATTGCCGAATTGAACAAACGATTTTCCTCCTCCTCTCATTCATGCAGTTAGCAGACCCTCTTGTTCACGAATTAGATGACTAATTCATGCATTTAGTTCACAAACAAGTGTGCCAGTACATTCAGTTGGTTCATGAAAGAGACGTCTCATCTTGTTCAGACTCAAATGACTGACTCAGACTTCAGTGAAGGGGCGTATTCCTTCAGTCGGTGAAACCAATAATATGCTCCTTCACATCCCACACTCGACTGGTACTTTTATTCACCAAAGTGGCATTCAACTGATCACAATGTATAGTCAGGACATTAATAACATGAAAAATTACTATTACAATTTGAATGTTTTTATTCTTCAAAGAGTTCTCATAAAAAATACTTCAAAGAGTTCTCATAAAAAAATCCTCCACGTGCAGCAATGACAGCTTTGCAGATCCTTGGCATTCTAGCTGTCAGTTTCACCCCACGCTTCCTGTAGCACTTGCCATAGATGTGTCTGTCTTGTCGGGCACCTTACAGTCTAGCTGATCCCACAAAAGCTCAATGGGGTTAAGATCCATAACACTCTTTTCCAATTATCTGTTGTCCAATGTTTGTGTTTCTTTGCCCACTCTAACCTTTTCTTTTTGTTTTTCTGTTTCAAAAGTGGCTTTTTCTTTGCAATTCTTCCCATAAGGCCTGCACCCCTGAGTCTTCTCTGTACTGTTGTACGTGAAACTGCTGTTGAGCGGGTAGAATTCAATGAAGCTGTCAGCTGAGGATATGTGAGATGTGACTATTTCTCAAACTAGAGACTCTGATGTACTTATCCTCTTGTTTAGTTGTATATCTGGCCTTCCACATCTCTTTCTGTCCTTGTTAGAGCCAGTTGTCCTTTGTCTTTGAAGACTGTAGTGTACACTTTTGTATGAAATCTTCAGTTTTTTGGCAATTTCAAGCATTATATAGCCTTCATTCTTCAAAACAATGATTGACTGATGAGTTTCTAGAGAAAGCTATTTCTTTTTTGCTGTTTTTGACCTAATGTTGACCTTAAGACATGCCAGTCTATTGCATACTGTGGCAACTGAAAAACAAACACAAAGACAATGTTAAACTTCATTTAACAAACCAAATAGCTTTCAACTGTGTTTGATATAATGGCAAGTGATTTTCTAGTACCAAATTATCAATTTATCATGATTACTCAAGGATAAGGTGTTGGAGTGATAGCTGCTGGAAATGGGGCCTGTCTAGATTTGATCAAAAATGACTTTTTTCAAACAGTGATGCTGCTGTTTTTTATATACTTTGTGATCAGCTGAATGCCACTTTGGTGAATTAAAGTACCAGTTTCCTTCCGAAACAGCAAAATCTGTACATTATTCCAAACTTTTGGATATATATATATATATATTGTGATCAGTGCTCCCTAAGGGGCCTGGTACTGGGCTGCTCCGGGATTAAGAGATTAAATTGAATGTTTATGTTTATGATGCCACTTCAGTTACAATAAGTAAAAACACTCACAAAACATGCAGCAATGAGCCGTGGGCCTGTTAAACACACCCCTGAATGTCAACAGGACAAAAGAGCATATTGTGGAGTGCAGCAGACTCACATTACTATCACAATAAGAAAAAAATAGCAGACATTGATCACAGATCATCTGACATAAAGGTCAATCTGATGCAATCGTGCATCATGAGTGTTGTTAGATTACAAAAACTGGAACAAAGTAGATAACAGGTGTAGAGCGGAGGAGGGCGGAGCTGGGCTGGAATGACGCACGCCTGGTCTCCAATCAGCCTGATGGGGCACGCGAGGGATAAAGGTGGCCAGGGACGACAGTTCAAGAGAGAGAGAATTACAGGCAGCTGCCCTGTGTGTGGTTATGTTTGTGTGTTTTTGGTTAAGTTGATCATTAAACTATTATTTATATTCTCAAGCCGGTTCTTGCCTCCTCCTTTCCCTCTAACCCCCTTACACTGGTGCCGAAACCCGGGAAGGAGGAGGGATGCCTGTCGCAGAGCCCTCGACACTGCTGTCCACCCAGGGGAGCTCCGCTGCCATCCGCTGGGGGACGGAGTAGCCCGACCGCCCCGGACATGGGGAACGGCCGCCATCCATGAGGCGAGTGGGAACTGGACTCCCCGGCCGCCTGGAGCAATGGAGCCACTGCCAGGGGTGGAGGAGAGCCCTGCCGTCCCCCAGAAATGTGGATGGGTCAAAAGAAGACCGCCGTCCTCGAGGGGAGGAGGGAAGCGACACTCCGACCGCCTGGAGAGGTAGGGCCGCTTCCAGGGGCGGAGGAGTGTCCCAACAGGTTGCCGGGAATGCGGAGGGGCGTTCTGTCCACTGGGGGCCTGAGGACTGACTCCAGTCCGCCCGGGGAGGAGCAGCTGCTGTCCGCCCGAGAGGATGGAGGAGTGATTGAGGACCACGCGACGGCGCATCAGAGAACCGGTGAGTGAGTTTCTTTTTCTCTCTCTCCTCTCTCTCACTCTGTCGCTCCGTGTTGGCCTTTCCCTCGCCTATTTTGTTTTTTTATTGTTTTTCCCCTCCTGTCACCTCCCAGGTCGAGGAAGGCAGGGATGACCTGCCAGCAGTCGGGGCGCAAGGCTTACTTATATATTCTGAAGTATTTCTGAGTGAAACATGATAACAGAAAGAAATGCAGGGCAGGGCTTGATTTTATCCCTTGGAAATTGATTGGACTGTGAAAAAAGTAGTTGTTACATACCAGTACAGAGAGGGGAGGGGTTGAAAAGTAAGAGGAATTGGTGATGTTAGCTGAAAAGGAAAGTTGTTTCAGAGGCAGGAAAAATTATTACCTTTTGATTAAAGCTGTTGATTTATGCAAGGCTGTCGATTTAACATAATTCTGAGTGATTAATGAAATAAAAATATTGCCTTAAAAAATTAACACAAAAAATCATGCCCCTTAAAGTACATAAATTCCGTAGTAAGTTATGTTTTTACCAACGGAGCAATATAAAGCTTCAAGTGCCACCTCCATTTTTTTTTTTTAAAGCGCTGTTCAGTAAGCGCAGCTTAAGCTGTTCAGGCAACGTGGAGCAGTACAGGCAACAAATTGACAGCTGTTCAAAGACAGCTGGATGGAGCAGAGTGCAGGGGTCTTAAGACGTGGTTTTTTAACTGTCAAACTACATTTAACTTGACATAGTGTCTTAAAAATGTGCATGTATGTCTAGAGATGCTGAAAAAGTGAAATGCGACAAGCCCACTGAGACTCTCCAAAAGTGTCCGTCTGATGCATGTGTACAGACGCAAAACAAAAACGCATCCTGTGAGAAAAGCTCTACCTCAGAAAGACTGACAAACTCAACTGCAAATGGAAACTTGGAATTAGATGCACCAATGAATCCTGCACAATAAGATCGAGAACGTGCATTAAGAAAGAAAGGGTCAATTTTCTAAGGGTCCATTTTTTTCAATTTCATGTTGACTTTTTTTTGATTGTTTTTACACATTATTACAGGAACAGACCTCTGGAATAATCTGAGGTTAAATGCCATGCTCAAGGTCACAATGGTGTTGATCCCAACAACATTTTGGTTAACAAGCCAGAACTTTACATACTACTAGACACCCCTTGATAAAGAAAACCAAGACAGATCTTAAGTGCCCATTATTGGTTTGTGAGGCTCTATGCATTTGATCAATTGTCTAGATCAGTGGTTCTCAACCAGGGGGTCGGGACCCACTAGGGGGCCTCAGTACACTTCCAGGGGGGCCTCAAGATCTCTAAATATTTTCTAAAATAAGGTAGATTATTATCATTTTTATATAATTATTATAATTCAATTTACTGAAAATGCTAAAAATTTAATATCTCCCTTCAACAGCTTGCTTTTTATGAAGAATATGCAGTTCTAGACATTTCTGGAGTCACAAATTTATCATGATAATTGTTTTAATCTATTGATGCTAGTAGTTTCTTTCATTAAAATACTTTGAAAACAAGCTTTGTCATCAGTACAGTAGAAGTATCAAAGGAAATATCTTATAATAGATATATCTTATAATATAAATTTTTAATTGCCTACATGGGGAGCCTTCGAATATTTTCTCTGACAATGGGGGGCCTTGGAGTCAAAAATGTTGAGAATCACTGGTCTAGATGACAGCACAACATTTCCACATGGTCAGAAACGTGCATTCTGATCATGAACCTTTCTCAACATATTTTGCACAATCCACTGTTCATTACAAGCAACTCTGTATCTCTAATGCTTGAATCTTGCCATCTGAATCTCCTTTATTTATCATCCCATTGTACCTCTAGGTCCTCTTTAGACTGTGTGCAAATAAGGATTTCAAAAGAGGTCTAAAATGATGCCTCTCTCTCAGCTGCCTGACTCTCCAAAGTCTCCAGCCCGAGCTCCAGTTATGTCAACCAACAGACCCCCTGGCCTCATCCATCAAATGGGAGAATGCGCTGTTAGAGGGGGATTTACAGCACTCACACAGGAAGTGCAGAATCACTCTTGATTTATGCTCGAAGACAAAGAGTTGCAAGGCGAGTATTCTTTCTGTCATCAGAAGTATGAAATGGACTGGGGTGGTGGATATTATCTATCTATCTATCTATCCATCCATCCATCCATCCATCCAGATTGTCAGGGTACAAGTAGCTGTATATATGTATACAGAAACAGTACTAAGAGGCTGGTAAATAAACGGACACATAGAATTATCAGGCTGGTAAAGAACCCCAGGCTAGCCTCTTTAAATACTGCATGGGTGCTGCAATTTCATATTTCTACATGTAATTTATCGTTGCATTGAAACTCAGGGGGGTATTCTGGCAAACAGCCACATGAGTAGGACTTTATTGTTGATGTATAATTTCCCGGACATATTTCATTGGAGTCATAACACAGGAGTAGTACAATAAAATGGTGTGTGTGTTCCTATTCAGCTGTATGCTGAATAGGAACAATCAAACTAAACCTGCTGAGAATCATAGCATGATGTGTTTGTACTTCAGAACCTGTCAAATCTCAGCATATCTCAGCATATCATTAAACACTAGTTAATTTAATTGATGACATAATCAACTCTGAGAGGCACAAACATGCACTTGAAAAATCTCCTGGGTCGTATAAAAAAAAAGTGTTCACCATCAGAAAATTTAACTGGAAATACAATACAAACAAAAGGCTGCTGTTTACAATAGAGACAGCTTGTAAAAAAATACAAGCATTGTTTGTTCTTTTAAGTTGGAGCTGTATGGATTGTTACTTAAAATGTGACACTATTTTTTCACCCACTCAGTGCAAAAAACTTAATCTCACCTCTTTTGATTAAAGCCCTTATAATGTCTCATTACACTATATTATTCAGTTTACTAAGTTACTTACACACCATGCTCTATCAAACATTTCTGCATCAATTTAAACAAGTTCTCTGTGGTGCTGCTGATAGTGTGGTGCATGAGTAGTCTCAGAGACAAGTGTTCTGGTCCCATTGAACACAGGAAGCAATTGCATTCACATAAATTACATTTTACACCATTGACAGTTAGGTTAAGGGTTGGGCTTTGGGTCAGGGGGTAGAGTTAATAAAATATACATTCTTGTTGACTGTTTTACATCATTTACAACCTAAAAGTACAACTTGCTTTTGGCACCACTTTGTGGGCATTTCACCTCAATAGCACTTCCAGATTCGGGCACTGGGGGCAGTGGTTTGAATTTTGGCAAGCATAGCATTTCCGGCTTATTTAGCAACGTAAATCTACCAAACTTTTGTAAATGTGTAAATTTATAACACTATGCTTTGTGTTATATTACCTTGGAATTATTATTATTATTATTATTTTTTTTAAATAGTTACAATAGCTGCGAGGGTTTTTATTTCTATATATATATATTTTTTTTACAGCTGCTCAGATAGTGACAGTAAATTTGGCATCGTCCCCCATCTGACTGTCTTAATCCACTGCTCTCTATTTTTTCCTCTTCTGCAAAGTCATTCAAATGTAATAGTGGTTCCCTATCTGTCACTCACTCGATGTTGTGTCGATGTAGTGACACTAGGGGTCACTCTTGGGAGCCCGAGACACCTCTGGTCTTTGATAAAAGGCCAATTAAAATTGGCGAGTGGTATTAGCATGCCACTCCCCCGGACATACGGGTATAAAAGGAGCTGGTATGCAACCACTCATTCAGATTTTCTCTTCGGAGCCGAACGGTCATGTTCACTGAGCTGAATTCCCACGACTGTTCATTCATCTCTGCTGGATCTGACGGCGCATTTCAGCAACTTCTCCCTCCTCTGCACTGGTGCACTGCAGAGAATGCCCCTGTGCGCTTCGGAAGAAATAAGAGTATATTTCTCTAAAAGAGCGGCACACACAGAACGTCTTTTTAAAGACGCGTCTTTTTAAAGATGCCTTTCCTTTGTGTGTTTTCCTGGTTGCGCTCGTTATCTCTCACCTTCTGACGGTCACGATTACTGTCTTTCGTGTCTGGGCACTGCTCAAGCAGAGACAGCGTTCGTGGATGGGTCATGTACTCATTGCGAGAAAATGTCCATGGCAACGATGCGGTCACGGCTTACCTTCATAAGAAAGCAAGCCACCCCAGAGGCTCCCCGCCTCGGTCCTTCTACCCACGGGTATGAGGCCAGCGCGGCTAGCACGGCGGGCGATTTGGGGACCCCAATGGGACCGCCTCCGCCGGGTATCCTTCCGCGGACCTCCCATTCCCCAGCATGCTCGTCTGCCCCAATCGGGCTTCTGGATGAGTCCTTCGGCTCGTCTCATGGCGAGTTCGACCTCTTATTTGGAGCCCGTGAAAGTGATGAGCTCTCGAGCGTAGCATCGGAGAGCGGGCTCGTCCAGTCAGATGCAGAAGCCTCAGCTGGGCTTCTCCCTTTGGGTGCGGTTGCCCGGTCACAGGCTGATGCGGAGATGACAACATGCTTTCCCAGGCAGCCGTGAGCGTCGGGCTAGAGTGGAACCCTCCGCTCTCCCCTGAACCCTCGCGGCTCGATGATTGGCTCCTGGGCTCGTGGCGCCGCTCATAGTCATGCTTCGCCCCCGTTCCTTTCTTCCCGGAAGTGCATGAAGAGCTGACAAGGTCGTGGGAGGCACTTTTTACTGGTCCCGATCTTTCAGCTTCCCCGCCCTCACTACCCTCGATGGTGGGGCGGCCAAGGGCTATTTGGCAATCTCCCCAGTGGATAAAGGTGCTCGCGGTGCACCAATGCCTGTAGAATGCCGCCACCTGGCGTGGGTGCCCAAAGCTCCCATCCAAGGCCTGTAGGTTTACGTCGTCTCTGACAGCCAAGGCCTACGGTGCTGCTGGACAAACCACCTCCGCCCTGCACGCCATGGCTCTCCTGCAAGTCCGCCAAGGCACTAAAGGAACTGCACAAGGGTAGTTCCGCCCCGGGATTGATGCAGGAACTGCGCTCGGTGACCGACCTCGCTCTCCGAGCAACGAAGGTCATGGCACGGTCTCTTGGGCAGACGATATCCACATTAGTGGTCCAGGAGCGCCATCTTTGGCTCAACCAGGTCGAGATGGGTGAGGCCAACAAGACACGGTTCCTTGCTGCCCCCATCTCCCAGGCTGGCCTATTCGGCGACACCGTCAAGGACTTTGCCCAGCAGTTCTCGATGGTGAAACAGCAGATGGAGGCTATCTGGCATATCCTGCCCCGGTGCAGCTCAAGATCCTGCACCCCGTCTGCTCGTCACCAAGGGTGTCCCCCTGCGGTGACTGCACCGGCTCTGCCGCAGCCCGCCCCTTTGGCCCGGCCCCGGCGTGGAGCCCACCGCAGGAAGCAGACGCCACCTGTCTCGTGGCTGCCAAGAACCCGTGAAAGGCTTCAAAGTGCCCCTGAGACGGGCGACCCAGGGACGATGAAACCCGCTGCTCTGAAGCTGGTAAGCAGACCACTCCATCCCCCGGTCGAGGGCCGGGAGTAGAATGTTTTTGTTACTTTTGCATTTAATCGCGCTGCATGCTCAAGTGGCTGCAGTACCCAAGAGTTCAGCAAGAGCGGTTTCCTTGTTCCCTGGGTCACATATCCGGTGTGCATGGCTGTCATCATGACCACCGTCCACCACTCTATTTGGCAGGTTTGGCGCTCCAGCGGTGGTCTTCCCGCCCCTGAGCGCCCAGCTGTGGCACAAATCCACCCCCGATGTGACAGTCTCCATGGGTCATGAGGACAGGCCTCTTCCTCCCCCATCCCAGGATGTTCCGGGGGTGGTCACAAGGAGCCAGGTAAGTACTTCAATGTCCCTGAACTCAGCACGGCCACGACATGGTGTGGCACCTCGAGCTCCGCCCTGCCGCGAGGCCCCACCCGCCGGTATTTCTGACGAGTTTTTCCTTTTGGTCCCCTTCGCGCAGAGCTTGGATGCATGGCTTGCGCTTTCCAATCCGTCGCGATGACTGGTCCGGACCATCCGACTCGGCTATGCGATTCAGTTCGCCAGACATCCGCCCAGGTTCAGCGGTATCCACTTCACTTTGGTGAAGGACGAAAACGCTGCTACCTTGCGTGCGGAGATCGCCACCCTCCTACGGATGGGTGTGATAGAACCTGTCCCTCCAGCCGAGATGAAGAAGGGGTTTTACAGCCCCTACTTCATCATACCGAAAAAAGGTGGTGGGTTGCGTCCAATCTTGGACCTGCGAGTACTGAATCGGGCTTTACACAGACTCCCGTTCAAGATGCTAATGCAAAAATGCATTCTGGTGAGCATCTGGCATCAAGATTGGTTCATGGCGTTAGACCTGAAGGACGCGTACTTCCATGTCTCAATTCTACCTCGACACATTCGAGGGTCAGGCGTATCAGTACAAGGTCCTCCCTTTCGGCCTGTCCTTGTCCCCTCAGTCAGTGCTGGCCTGTTTGAAGGCGTTCAAACAGAAAACAGCGGTTCCACTGAAACTCTTTCAGAGGCTCCTGGGGCATATGGCATCCTCAGTGGTGGCCACCCCGCTCAGGTTGATGCATATGAGACCGCTTCAGCACTGGCTTCAGACACAAGTCCCGAGATGGGCATGGTGCCGCGGGACACATCGCGTGCTCATCACGCTGGTCTGTCACCGTCTTTTCAGCCCTTGGACCGACCTCTCATTTCTACAGGCAGGGATTCCCCTAGAGCAGGTCTCCAGGCACGTTGTGGTCATGACAGATGCCTCCAAAATGGGCTGGGGTGCTGTTTGCAACGGGCACACAGCCGCCGGCTTATGGATGGGCCCGCGACTGCATTGGCACATCAACTGCCTCGAGTTGTTGGCAATTCTGCTCGCCCTGCGGAGGTTCCGGCCATTGATCCAGGGCAAGCACGTGTTAGTTCGGACAGACAACACGGTAATGGTGCATATGTCAACCGCCAAGACGGTCTGCGCTCTCATTGTATGTCACAACTCGCCTGCCATCTCCTCCTCTGGAGTCAGCAGCACTTCAAGTTGCTGTGAGCCACTCACATCCCGGGCGACCTCAACACTACAGCGGACGTGCTGTCATGGCAGGTTACCCTCAGGGGAGAGTGGAGACTCCACCCTCAGGTGGTCCAGCTGATTAGAAGTTGATTCGGACAGGCACATGTAGACCTGTTCACCTCCCAAGAATCCTCCCACTGCCCACTCTGGTATGCCCTGACCGAGGCACCCCTCGGCATAGACGCACTGGCACAAAGCTGGCCTCCTGGCCTACGCAAATATGCGTTTCCCCCAGTGAGCCTACTTGCACAGACTCTGTGCAAGGTCAGGGAGGACGAGGAGCAGGTCGTCCTGGTAGCACCCTACTGGCCCACCCAGACGTGGTTCTCGTACCTCACGCTCCTCGCGACAGGGACGGGGCACCATCTGGCAGCTGCGACCAGACCTCTGGAATCTCCATGACTGGCCCCTGGTCGGGACCTAAGCGGTCTACCACCCGTGGTGGTAGACACGATCACTCAGGCTAGGGCCCCCTCTACGAGGTGCCTGTATGCCTTTAAGTGGCGTCTGTTTGCTAAGTGGTGTTCTTCCCGACAGGTAGACCCCCAGAGATGCGCAGTTGGATCGTGCTTTCCTTCCTGCAGGGGAGGTTGGAAGGGCGGCTGTCCCCTTCCACCTTGAAGATGTATGTTGCTGCTATAGCAGCAAACCATGACACAGTGGACGGTAAGTCCTTAGGAAAGCACGACCTGATCATCAGTTTCCTGAGAGGTGCCAGGAGGCTGAATCCCTCCAGACTGCACCTCGTTCCCTCATGGGACCTCTCTGTAGTTCTCCAGGGTCTACAGAGAGCCCCCTTTGAGCCTTTGCAGCCAGCTGAGCTTAAGGCACTCTCTTGAAGACTGCCCTCCTGACTGCGCTCACTTCCATCAAGAAGTGTAGGAGACCTGCAAGTGTTCTCTGCCAGCGAAACATGCCTGGAGTTCGGTCCAGGCTATTCCCACGTGATCCTGAGACCCTGACCGGGCTATGTGACCAAGGTTCCCACGACCCCTTTTAGGTACCAGGTTTAGAACCTGCGAGCGCTGCCCCAGGAGGAGGCAGACCCAGCCCTGTCGTTTCTGTGTCCGGTGCACGCTTTACGCATCTATTTGGATCACACAAAGAGCTTTAGGATCTCTGAGCAGCTCTTTGTCTGCTTTGGTGCACAGCGGAAAGGAAGAGCTGTCTCCAAGCAGAGGATCGCCAACTGGCTCATTGACACCATAGCTATGGCATATCACGCCCAGGACGTGCCATCCCCAGTAGGGCTATGAGCCCATTCTACCAGGGATGTAGCGGCCTCCTGGGTCCTGGCCAGGGGTGCCTCTCTAACAGACATTTGCAGAGCAGCGGGCTGGGCAACACCCAACACCTTTGCAAGGTTCTATAACCTCCGGGTGGAACCGGTTTTGTCCCAGGTAGTGGCACGCAATACAAGCGGATAAACCCGGGATAGCTGGCCAGGTGTATAGCTTGCACATAGCACCTTTCACCTCCTCTGAGTTGAAGACGTGCACCATTAATTCCCAGTAGTGTTCACAAACTATGTTCCCTGGTTGACTTCCTCCGAGCCCTGTGGCAGTCGAGTGTTCGGAGAGACTCACTGCCGGCCCAGCACAAGTGCTAACTAAGAGCCCTGTTCTGGGGTAGGTGCTCCACATGTGGCGGTTCCCTGTAAGGTAACCCCATGCAATGTATATCTTCCGCTAATTTGTTTCCCTGTTGGCAAACTGCGTCTTCCTTGGGCAGAGCACCCTCTGCCACAGTCTCCATGTTTGTAGTAACTCCTCCCCCGTTGGGTAGGATCTACCATGAGACTCTCCACATGGTTGGCAAGACCATGTGACGTATTTTTCCACTTAAATATCCCCCCCTCTCTTTGGGCAAGGTGTGGTCTCTGTAGTGTCCTACCCTTGGGAGGGACACCCCCCGACTAGACCTGGCGGCCCAGTCGGATAATCCCCCTTCTTTTTTAGGGAGTGGAAAAAAAGAAGGGGAAAAGAGGCCACGACTGGGTTAGCCTGTCTCTATCTTTTGGGTAGTCGACTTGTCCCCAAAGGGCCGTTCGACACTTATAACTATGTTGGGGGAGGTTACGTGTCGGCCTGGTGTGCTGGCTACGAGGCACACAGTTGTCTGCCCATCACACACTGCCAGTTCACGTAACACAGTTCAGCCAGTTGTGGCGTTTTGTTTAGAGACCCCTAGTGTCACTACATTGACACAACGTCGAGTGAGTGACAGATAGGGAACGTCATGGTTACTTGCGTAACCTCCGTTCCCTGATGGAGGGAACGAGATTTTGTGTCCCTCCTGCCACAACGCTGAACTACCTGCTGAAATGGCCGGACCTTGTCTCGGCTCCTCAGCATAAAACCTGAATGAGTGGTTGCATACCAGCTCCTTTTATACCCGTATGTCCGGGGGAGTGGCATGCAAATACCACTCACCAATTTTCATTGGCCTTTTATCAAAGACCAGAGGTGTCTCGGGCTCCCAAGAGTGACCCCTAGTGTCACTACATTGACACAACGTCTCATTCCCTCCATCAGGAAACAGAGGTTACACAAGTAACCATGATGATTTTTTCTTTTGCTCTTGGAACAAATGGGTAAGTGAAAATAATATTTGCTGTGATCTCCCATTCACCACTGTCAAAGTTTACCCTGCCATTGTGCAATCTGCATTTCAAAACACAGAGTGTGAAAAAGGCCTATTGTGCCTGTTTCATAACAGCATGTCGACTTTGTCAAAGGCCTAGTCAGGAAGAGGAATGTACTCCTTTTTGAAGACTTTGCGGTAATTTAGAACATTATGTTAAATAAAGTGTTCTTTGACAAATTGTCCATAAAATTCTATTCATATTCAATTCAATTAATAGTTTTATAGATGCAAGTTTCCAAATTCCATGCATTCTGAATTGCACAAAACTCAGGTCCTTGTCAAAGATGTACATGTAATCAGTCCTGCTCGACCCGCTCCAAGCAGAATTCGATCTGGTGTCTCCAGCATGGGAGGCGGGCATGCTAACAAGGAGGCTAATTCTCTTTGCTATTTTATTCAGTACACTAAGAGGAAAAGACGATGAGCACAGGAGAATAAAGCTTTGTGCTTGGTCCCTGGAGGCCTATAAATCTCAAGAGTCAAATCTGTAAATAGGGTCAAGTGTTCTAAAAATATACACTCTCAAGTCATCATTCTCACACCACCAAAACAACACAAGACACATCGAGAGATAAATGGTCCATGTTAAATGATGCAGTAAATGTGGCTATTGTATTTTGGTGCATTTCTAGTCACTTGATCCAGACCAGCCTCTTTAGTCAAACATTGCCCCCTCATCTGGGCTCTAAACACTGCTCTACTTGGATTGGTGGGTTCTGATGGGTTCAGGATTGTTACAAACCCATATTTAAATTCGCCAAGAAGGGGAACGTAACACAAAAAAGGACATACGAAACCAAAATACGGTGCATAAAAATGTATTAAATAAACAAAACTGTCCATAACACAAGGAAACACGTATCATAAGACACATAAAACAAAGATATTTCTATAATAATTAACAAAACCACAATTAAGAAAGAACACGAAGAAAGAAAAAGGAGGAAAACAAAACAAAGCTTGGTTGCTGGTGAATCTCCTCTCTCCGTCTCTCTCTCTCTGCCATGCTCCGCTTCAACATCCTTAATATACGTAATCAGCGATGCATATAACGAGATGCAGGTGCACAAGGGCGGACCTAAACAATCAGTGAAAATGTAGCAGAGTCATGACGTCACATACAGGAGAAGAAACGCACACAAGGTACGGGCCCGTAACAAGGATAGTTGCATGACACCAGAACCAGCCACTTCGTTGAGTCTGCACATGGTCGGACATGATGTAAAATGGGTGGGCACAGTGAAGTGCAAGTCTTTTATTTTACTGTATTATACTAACCAGTCACATTTTATGTTTTCACTTCTGCTTGCAGATTAAAGAAATGGGACCTACCAATCACTGAAATTCTTATGCCATGTAGCTTATTGTGTTTTATTAAACTTTGTTTTACCTAACAAGCATACGGTTTAGGGATGGCAGTTAATCAAAATAAAACTGAAATCGCGATATGACCTTGTGCGATTATAAAACCGCAAAGGGCTGCGATTTATTTAAATAAATAATTTGTCTGCTCGAGCAGCTCTCTTCTTTAATAGTTTATGTTTGCTGTTCTGTTCTGTCCTGTATGTATTATGTTAGTGCATTATTACTGTGTTTTCAGAGAGGTTCTGTGCTTCACAACTCCTTTTCTTGTGCAGAGTAACAGCTGTGCTCTGAGTCTGGTTTCATTTGCTTTGCTTACACGGCTGAGCGCTTTATATTTTAAGCCAGGTTTGCTCATTATCTTAATAACAGGCAAAAAGGGAAAGAGTATAGCGATGTAGAAATGTGCGTCAAATGTAAATTCCCGAGCTGTGCCATTGACATCACATTCCAGATACTACATTTGCAAAGTAAGTAAAAGAACACTGCTTTCGTCTCTGTACACTTAGGGTTAGGGTTTGGGTTGAATTACTACTTATGTATGGTAAGTACTACAATGTTTCTGAAGATCGGATGTGCTGTGCCTTTTATTTCACATCAATTCAAAGAGGTAAGTGAAATAATGCTGTTTTGGTTTCAGTACTGTTTTGGTTAGGGATAGGAGTATATTACTTTGGCCGTGAAGTGCAAAACAGAACAACAAACCTGAACACACAACAGCAAATCCAAAAACAAAATAACAATTCAGAGGCACAACAACAAATCATAAAGCACAATGGCGAAGCCAAAAATGATAGAACAAATCAGAAAACACAACGGCAAATCTGGAAACAAAACAACAAGTCAGAAAACACAACAGCATGTCAGAAAACACAAGTCAGTCAAAACAGAAAGGGAAGGTACCAGAGCTCCTCACCTGATTAGCTGTGTGTATGGTACAGTATCTAGCCATTTCTTCATGATTGATTCACTGACCACTTGAGTGATTATTTCAAAATCCATGCCAAAAGCTCACTGATTGAAAAACTGAATCACTTGGAGTGGTTTTGTCACTCAGTAAAACAGTAACGGGACACATTAGAACACAGAGAGCAAAAACAGCAAGCAGGATAAAGATTGTTCCCTTTCAAGTCGGTCATTCCCTTACAAAAATGAACTGCAGTCTGATTGCAGTATTACTGCAATCTATGTAGTAAAATGTGCAGTTTTATATAGTACAATGAATCTGTACTTCACAATGAAAAACTGTACTGCACTTACAATGTATTTTAATTGCAGTACTTATATAGTGCACTGCAGTTCAATTGCAGGTCAGTGTAGTACTACTACAGTTCAGTGAAGTGTATCTGCATTCCACACTGGTATAACTGCAGTACGTTGCAAAATAATAGCAGTTCAGTGTAGTACAATTTCAAATCAGTGCAGTAGAGCAGTTAAACAGCTGCACTGCAGTATAAATGGAGTTGCAGTTACAAATGCAGTTTTCACACTGAACAAAACTTCATTTCTAATGTGTCTAAACTAGGGCTGTCAATATTAACGAATATGGTTACTTTACAATGTATGATGCATTATTTTATTTTTTTTAAACCTGATTAATGTAATTACCTATTTGACATTAGATTCTGGCATTCTGTTCAGCTCTATGTGAGATCTAAACACTGGTTGCAATAGGATGGAACCTTTGCAATGTAACCGGGGGGATCTTACACAGAGACGCAAACACCACAAACAAACACACAGCAGCAATTCCGAGTTGGTGATCAAAGTGATGGAGAAAGGACCTCTTAATGGTAAAACAAACCCAGACACAGCAAACTAAAGCCACATTCACACGACTCATTGGAGTGAAGTGGCCAGCGTTTCCTTGGCAACTCGTTGCACTTCCGTCTTTCCAGACTATTCCGATAAAGTATCATTATGTGGGCAGTATTAGTGCTAAAAGCAAAACAATGCCCTATTCAGATGGTCTCAGGGTGACGTCTGTAAAAGATGTCTTCAGATGACAATTAATTCACGGTGGAAGAGCGATTTCGGTTAATGTACGAACCTGGAAATTTGCTTTTCCCGTGGTCAGTCACATGTGATATTTGCAATATTTGTAATAGTTTAGTTGAGTTCCGCCACTAGTCGCTGAGATAAGAGTGCATCATCAGTTGCCGCTCTCTCTCTCTCTCTCTCTCTCCAGCACACAATCAAACACACACTAGTGCGTACGGAGAGAGCGAAAAGCTGCACATGTACCACGTACAGTAAAGAAAATGTGGAAAATTTCAGGAAAAGTAAGGTTAGCGCAACCTCTCTTTTTCTATTTTTCTTCTATGAAAGAGATCCCACTCAGTGTGGTGGAGTGGGGACGTAACTTTATTAATGTGAATAATTTACAACATTTCTACACATGCACATTACCATATATCTTGACAAAAATTAACCATACAGCACTTGGCATAGGTCAAAAAGGTTATCCAAAATGACTTTTGGATTGATTCCTGCTGTTAAACTCAGATATGTGGATTCGGATGGAAATTAAATTTCCACACGAACTTGGTGTTTATCAAAAAACAGTAGGTAATTCAGCCGGTAATTTTCTCATGGGTGGTGGGAGAATAACACCAAGATTTTGGATTTGGATGGCAATAAAATCACTGACTAGCCTAGTAAATGCTGAAATTACCTTACATCCCCATGTAAAACAATTAGCATCTGAATAGGGCTCAAGACACAGCGCTTTTCATGTGGAGTTCAAAGCAGCATGAATCATATGAATGCAACTTCACGATTGCTGTAGCAAAGTGGACAACCACAGCCTGTCAGACGATAAATATTGTGGAGGATGAGGGTTTAAGAGATTGTATGTGTATTTCTATCTTTATACTGTGAAAGGCTTTGTTAGGAAAATATTAATAAAACACTAGTGATGTATATTGTTTTCTTTTATTTTTTAAGTAGGAACTAAATGCATTTTGGCAGGAAAAGAAGTATGTATAGAGACATATTTCAGCATTTTCAAAATCTGATTAACTATGAAAAATCATGTGATTAATCACGATTAAATATTTTAATTGACTGACAGCTCTAATGTTTATACATTGCCAATTTCTTCATGTTTATTTTATACTTTTATATTTGCTAGTGACTGTTCAATCTGCAATATCACATGGCTGATGCTCAGGTGTCTTAATGGCCAGGCGCATCTTTTAAAGCTTTTAAACCTTTTTAAATGTTTGAATGTCAATAAATTGCTTATTAGTAATAACCTGCATTGTGTTTGCAGTCAAGTTTTAAAGAATTTAGGGAAGTACAGCAAATGTATTAAATGCATGAGTGCAGAGTGCATTGTGTGGTCATTTGGATGCAGTATTCTTGCAGTTTCCAGTATTGTAGTACAAGTGTGGCAATTTGGACGCAGTATTCCTGCAGTTTCCAGTACTGCAGTATAAGTGTGGTAATTTAGACACACTATTCCTGCAGTTTCCAGTACTGCAGTAAAAGTGTGGTCATTTGGACGCAGTATTCCTGCAGTTTCCAGTACTGCAGTACAAGTGTGGTAATTTGGACACAGTATTCCTGCAGTTTTCAGTACTGCAGTACACGTGTGGTAATTTGTATGCAGTATTCCTGCAGTTTTCAGTACTGCAGTACAAGTGTGGTCATTTGGACGCAGTATTCCTGCAGTTTCCAGTACTGCAGTACAAGTGTGGTAATTTGGACACAGTATTCCTGCAGTTTTCAGTACTGCAGTACACGTGTGGTAATTTGTATGCAGTATTCCTGCAGTTTTCAGTACTGCAGTACAAGTGTGGCAATTTGTACACAGTATTCCTGCAGTTTCCAGTACTGCAGTAATACTGCGTCCAATTTACCACACTTGTACTACAGTTAAAAAACTGCAGTTATTTTTTGTAAGGGTTTCAATGCTGCGTCATAGCTGATGCAATGAGATTATCCCCACAGGCGTAGCCAATCTCTGAAACTCTTTAAAATCTTGCCAATTTTAATTGGCAGATAGCACTTTGTGCTCTGCCTCCCTCGCATGGGTCAGTGCACATATATAACAGCGGTGTATCTCTTCAGAATTTTTTCCTTCAGGGTGCCGATAATCTCTCTCTCATCCTTTGCACAGAAATTGGATTTCTTCTTCTAGCATCGCCGTCAAGACTGCACCTCTCACAGCGGGTGGATCTGAGTTTTCTTCTACCTCCTGTGGTGCTCCGTTGATCGCAGATACTAACCTTCACCATTGAACAGCAGTGTTGGAACAAGATAACAAGATATCTTCACCGTTTTCACCACCTCACAGCGTGGGGATTATTCTACAGCCAGTGGCCTCAACAGAAAGTATCGTTTAAATACTGCATTCTATTGTTTTCTGTAAGCGTGAAACATAAGTGCTAGAGCCTGATTGTGTTTGTGTGTATCTGTATACTGTGCACAATTTAAAAGAGCCATTTACTTCATGATGTCTTTTTAAAGATGGCGTTTTGTAAATGTTTTTCACTGTGTAAGTGGTATATCCCCTTATCCAATGGGCACGAGCACTGTGTCCTCTGCCTGGGTCCAGCTCACACAGAGGTGGCACTCAGTGGGACAGACTGCCTACCAGGCTGATCTGCTGAGGGAAATGGACATGAGCGGACAGGATCCCGAGTCCTTCATAGAGCTGCACCGGGCCACTAATATGGCTCTCCGGCCTACCAAGATCACCACCCAAGCCATCGGCATATCCATGGGTAGCCTGGTGTCCGCCGACTATCTCTGGCTTAATTTGTCAGTGATGCATGACAGGGACAAAGCCGTACTGTTAGATGCCCCAGTGTCTCAACGAGGCCTGTTCGGTGACACCATTAGTGCTTTCACCGATAGGTTTCAGGCCACACAGAAGCAGTCGCAGGTCTATGAGCACCTCTTTCCGAGGGAAGGGAGCTCTGCAGCACCTCCGACTCACTCGCACTCTTCCTCAGATCAACGGTCACGTAAACTCAGTAAGCCTGCTGCACCGCCACTGAGGAAAATGGAGATGGAGCCCCCGGTGAAGTCCGAACACCCCTGGCCCAAGCGCAAAATCGTGGTCTTGAGGCACCCTCATGATGGCGGGAGGCCTCCCACCAAACCAGATCAGCGTTCCTGACATCACTGGCATGAAGCGGGAAACAGAGCCCACGGATGTGTTCATTTTGGCCACCAAGAGGACCCGCAGAGCTTCAGTCGTTTTTTCGGATGGTTCCTGGGGACGACAAGAAAATTGTGTTTCAAATGTTGTTGGCTTTGTGCCAAGGGTGTGTCATGAACCAATAATGAATGCAAGCCCTGATGCAATTGCATTCACATTATGAATTACCTTGACAACTGGTTTCTCTTAGCACAGTCAGAGGAACAAGCTTGCAAACAGAGATCTGTTACTTGCACATTTGGAACGTTTGGGACTGAAAGTCAACTGGTCGAAGAGCATGTTAATGCCCAGCTGCCAGATTGCATTCCTGGGTATGAATCTCAGCTCAGTCTCAATGCTGGCATGCCTGAAGGAAGAACACGTTCATTCCATTCACTGGTGTTGGAACACTTTCAAGCTGGGAAAAACGTTTCCATTGAAGCTTTTTCAATGGGCCCTGGGCCTCATGGCCTCTGCAACAGTGATCACTCCACTGGGACTACTGCAGATGAGGCCACTTCAGTGCTGGCTCAGACTGAAGGTACCTCACCATTCGTGGCAACACGGTCGCTTAGGTCTTATGGTGTCACGCCGCTGTCTAGCTGTGTTAACCATTTGGAAACTGCCCATATTCTATCAGACGGGTGTGGCACTCTGTCAAGTGTCCAGACACAAAGTGGTCTTGACAGATGCTTCGAACATGGGCTGGGGAGCCCTGTGCGACTTGCACCCAGCCTTTGGCACCCTTGTGCACCCAGCCTCAAGCGACATGGCATGTAAATTGTCTGCAACTACTCGCTGTATTTCAGCATTAATGATTTTCTGATCAGCTGTCTTGGGGTTTCATGTTCTGATCAGAACTGACAACATGGTGGTTGTGACCTACCAAGGGGGAGTTTGATCACAACTATTGATGAATTTGGCATGCCAACTTCTTCTCTGGTGTGAGAAACATCTCCTATCAATACGTGCAACACGTTACAGGTCACCTGAATCATGCCACAGATTTGCTCTTGCGATAGGGAATTATAAAAAGAGAATGGAAACTTTGTCCTTAGACAGTTCTGATGATATGGGATCGATTCGGGGAAGCCGAAATAGATCTATCTGCATCACCGAAGACAACACTTTGTTGCCTGTGGTACTCCCTGACTCATGCCTTGCTGGGCCTGGATGCTCTATCCCACAAATGGCCAGCAGGATGCAAGTATGCATTCCCTCCCGTCCACTTCACCAATTATTGTGCAAAATTCGAGAAGACGAGGAAGCAGTACTGCTGGTTGCATCGGAATGGCCTAAACTGCCCATAGTTCCCAGAGTTAATAGAGCTCTTGGATGCCACCCTGTGGAGGATTCCACTGAGCAGGGATCTATTTGGCATCCACAACCGGAATTGTGGAAACTTCATGTGTGGCCACTGAACGGTGGGTGACTTATGAGCACGGGCTCTCACAACCGGTGCTCGACACCATATTATAATACATAATATAATTCATATTCTTTGTCATTTTCACATAATGAGGAAAAAATGGCATTGCTGACATGACAGTTGTAAAAGTAGCACTTACTGTACATGATGAGGAGAAATAATTCAAATCTCTGTAATCCTTCAGACTTTGACCTCTGACACATGCATATGTTATCCATTAATGCTGCACGATTGAATTAAGGATTAAATCATGATGTGGCCTTGCTCGATTTCACAACAGCAAAACACTGCATGTTATAAAACAGTCTCAAGAGTTTAAGCGATGTGTGATCGCCATGCTCCCTCTAGTGCACATATTGAGCAGTGCAGCAATTTTAGATGATGTTTTTCATATTACACTATAAATCGTCTTGCCTCATCTTTCCAGACAGCGAAAGACACATTTGATGTGTCCTGGTTACCTTCTCTCCCCCTCATGCAAAACAGCTGAACGTGAAACCATACTTTCCTCATGTAGCAAGGACACCGAGGCAGGAGTGTTAAGATCCATATGCAGTTTTAATAACAGTATAAATAGTAAAGATACTTGCGGGTTTGGCTGCACGGATTTAAAAAGTTCTTCCGTGATTGAGGTGAGCTTGCACAGCTGCTGGTGGTGACTGGTAAGCATGGCTTCTTGCGCTGAAACAAGCTTGTGTAACTGTTGGAAAGCTGCTGGATCTAAGTTTGGCGAAGTCTTCTGTAGCAAGGATGCCGAGGCAGGAGTGTTAAGATCCATATGCAGTTTTAATTACAGAATAAATAGTAAAACAAAGTAACAAAACAACAGAGAAAAGAGGCAGGCAGTGGTTCGGTACACAGGCAGACAGTCCAAGAAAGCTAACCAAGTAAATCCGATAGGCAGAAGGGTAATACAGTAAACAGGCAATAGTTCGATACACAGGTAAACAGTCCAGAAAGGCAAACCAAATAAATCCGACAGGCAGAAGGGTAATCCAGTAAACAGGCAATAAATCCACAAAACTCACAAGCAGGCTGGGAAATACGAGAAACAGGCAGGAGTCAAAACACAGGAAAACCAGGATGGGTAAATAACGCTCAGAAATGTTGACAAGGCAAACAAGACTTCGCACTGAATGCGAGAAAATGGAAACTTAAATAACCAGAGTCAATATAAACCAGATGTGAGTGTAATCAGTCTGAGTGGAGGATTTTGGGAAATGTAGTTCGTGAGAAGTTAGTACTCTGGGGATGGCGACCTCTGGCGGCGTACAGGAGAGATAGCAGGCGCTGCAGGTGTAACACCTCACAAGCTCTTTCGGTGAATAATATGCAGCTGATGAACACTGTTGTTTTTTTCTGTTTCCTGTAGCATTTCACAGTTGTTTTTAAGACAGCACTGCATGACTTGATGATATTTTTTTTGTGATGTGAAGGTTAATCCCAGCTCTGAGACTACATTCGCATCTGGGGATCGTTTGAACAGAGGCATAAAACTCTCGCAATGTCTCATTACGGAGGAAAGCAGAGTAGGCGCATTAAAATATAATGGTGATTGGAACTATACTATACTACCTGTATTCCAACTAATCAGAATTGTGTATTCGAACAGACCAAGGTATACAGGAACATATCCACCTACACTGTGTAAGGGACTATCTAAAAAGTCTATAACCTGCACTAAAACGTCGGTGGTGTCCAAGCATTCATTCAACTGACTTGCACGTTGTAACATAATAAACACTGTTATTTTATTTTAATTTTATTTTTTAAAGCATTTTCACATTGTAAAGTTTGCAGTAGGCTGCTAGTGTGATCAAGTTTTACCAGCATGTCTAATTATATGTACACAGTTTCAATTATTATAAAAAAATAAAAATAAAAAAAATGAAATTCACCAAGATATTATTTTCATGTTCTGAAGCTGGCTGCCAATGAATAGACTGATTTACTTTAGGTGACATTTTTCCAGTATGTGAAATTAAACAAGTACAGTATTTATTTTTATTTTTAAATAAATCACTAAAATTCATCAAATAAGTTAGTCATGAACACCTCTGGCAGGCTACTACAACCTTTGGTATGTAAAAACAACATCTTGATAAATTTTTGTGATGTTTTTCTAAAATAATTTAATATGGTATCCATATAATTGGACTAACTGGGAAAATCTATTCATTGGCAGCAACCGGAACCTTCATAATACGGATTTTTTTATTTATTTTTTTTATTATAACAACAGTGTTTTTTAAAGGAATACTTCACCCAAAAATGGAAATTCTCTTATCATTTACTCACCCTCATGCCACCCCAGATGAGTATGACTTTCTTTCATCTGCTGAACTTAAAAGAAGATTTTTAGAAAAATATTTCAGCTCTTTTGGTCAATACAATAGCAGTGAATGGGTGCCAAAATTAGTAAGCTCCAAAAATCACAAAGGCAGCAGAAAAATAATCCATACAACTCCAGTGGTTAAATCAATGTCTTCAGAAGCGATATGATAGGTTTGGGTTAGAAACAGAGCAATATTTAAGTCCTTTTTTTTTTTTTTACTAAAAATCCCCCTCACAGCTCAATCTATCTCCACTTTAACTTTCTCATTCTTCTTCTTTTGTTTTTGGTGATTCACATTCTTCATGCATATTTTCCTCTACTGGGCAGGGAGGACAATTTCTAGCATAAAAGGACTTAAATTGATCTTTTTCTCACCCACACCTATCATTTCACTTCTGAAGATATGGATTTAACCACTAGAGTCTGGGTTATTTTTATGATGCCTTTATGTGCACCCATTCACTTTGGCACCCATTCACTTGCATTGTATGGACCTAAAGAGCTGAAATATTCTTCTAAAAATCTTAATTTGTGTTCTGCAGAAGAAAGAAAGTCATACACATCTGGGATGGCATAAAGGTGAGTAAATTATGAGATAATTTTCATTTTTGGGTGAACTAACCCATTAAGTTAGAACATGTAAATCAATTGAATAATGCTTGGATGCCACCAATGTTTTAGCACAGTCTGTGGACTTATAGATGTTCCTTTTGCACTTTGCACTTCCCTTTTGTCTTTAAAGTACATGGATATCATACCTAAAACTAACTTCCCTCTCACTCTTTTTGCTCTCTGTGTTCTAAACTGTCTGATTACTGTTTTACTGAGTGACAAAACCACTTTGTGATGAAGAGGAGGGCGTGGCCAGGCTGTGAGTGTGCACACCTGGTGCTGAGCGGCCCAATCAGTGGGAGAGAGATGAGAGGAGGAGTCAGGAGTGCTGGAGAGAGGGAGAGACACACACGGAGCTTTTTGTGTGTGTCGTCGTGTTATTATGTTCCAGTTCAGTGTTTTAATTTGTAATTAAAGTCTTGTTGAGTGTCAATCTGTTCCTGCTTCCTCCTTTACCGATGAACGAGAGGCTTGTCTGCCGCACACTACAAATTAATCCTTTATTCATTCAGAGAGCTTTTGGCATGGATTTTGAAATAATCAGTTAACTAATCGTGTAGAACAGGCTAGGTATCATCCATGCAGCCAAAGAGATGATAGGTATCTACCCTTTCTGTTTCGACTGACTTGTGTTGTCTGTCATGCTGTTGCGTTTCAGCATTTGGCATTGTGTTTTCTGATTTGTTCTTATGTTTTCAGATTTGCCGTTGTGCTTTGTGATTTGTTGTTTTGTTTTGCACTTCATGTTCACTGTATTATATTAATATTATTAGTATGTTAAAGGCACAGCACATCCAGTTTTTTCATCAAATCCATTCAAATATTAGTGAAAGAACACTGTTTTGGTTTCAGTACTGTTATGGTAAGGGTTAGATTTAGGGTTTGGTTTAGAGATACCTGTAGGAGTATTTTGTATTTTATATATTGTTTCCCAAAATTGAACAAGCTGTGCCTTTCACATCATATCTATTTAAAAGAGTTCCAGCTTAGGCCACTGGGGGCAGTTCACACATTTGTAAAGCATACACCAATTTTAGCAGACAAAACATTCAACCTCTTGTCACAGATATTTCATGAGATCTGTCTGTTGTGTTGACTTTCATTTTTTGTTTTGACATTGTTGATCAATAATGTACTATTGGTACTATTGTGTTCTGTCACTGTATTGAGAGCATTTAATAATAAAAAAGTATGTTTACACCCAAAAAAAAAAAAAAAACCTTGCCCCCTCTACGCACACACTTGCCAGCAAGAGACCAGAAAAGGTTGCATTTCTACAACATGTTTTAAGACAATTTCATTAGCCTTGCTACATATTATGTGTTCTGCTAATCAGGGACATAAAAGAGCAGAGCCTCTCTACTTCACTGGGCCAAGAACACATTGTGCTCCTTATTGCTGCTACAACTGCTCCCCATGTGGAGGGTTCATTAACTCACTAGTGTCCAGCTCTTTTGGACAGGACCTGCAAAATCAATCTCGCTGTCTTTTCAATGTATTGCATCAAAACAGTAACTTTTGGACTCCAATGTCTTCTGAATGTGCAAGTGGTGTAGAGTAAATGTCTTATTAGGAGCCCTTTGAAGTTTCTGAAAGATCAAGAGAACAAAAAAAAGCAAGAATAAGAGAGAAACTGAGTTTACAAAGAAGACAGTATTTGAGGTTTATCCACAATTGCCAGAATCAGTTTTCTGGTGTTTGTAAGCCAGTCGCTATTGCTTTGTGCAGGCTATAAATCTTTCAATTTACCTGCTAGTGTTGTCTCAGATGATGCTTTCCCTCAGGTATCCATTGCTGGCTGCAGACAGCATAATAGAGCAGCCCCAGCCTAGAGCTTTTAATTAACACAGAGATTGCCAGAACCACCTTCACCATGGGAGCTAACATTACATTAAATTGAACCAGGTATTGATTGTTCGTTCTTGTGCTGCTGTTTCAGTTTTGACATTTTTAGCAGATAGCATGAGGTAGGAGTGATCACTGATTTGTGATTTTTGCTAAAATGAAAGAATCTTTCTTTAGAACTAACACTACGAAAAAGGAAATTAAATGGCACTTAGAGAAGCAAACAAGATATCCAAGTAAATACAACAGCGCTGTTCCAAAACCTAGAGAGATGCACCATAGGCAGCAAAATGATGCTAACATGGCTCGACCATTCTTTAAAGTAGCTGTATGTAATTTTTCTATGTTAAAATAGCTTCTCCTTTCCCACACAGGCGACTGTAACTAAGCCATTAGTAGGTTAATTGCCCAAACCCCCCACTCCCCCTACTCTGTGGCACCGTAACATGGGCAATGTCGATTATACATGTACATATGTATACATGTAAAATACCTATAGACTATAACATATGTGTAAGGCATGTAATTGTTGTGCTTACTGCATTGTTACCTTAGCAACTTGCTAACGTCAAACTATACTGGAATCAGTTGTGTGTGTTAGTCGAGTATGTGGGTTTACACTTGCTTTGTTGCCGGAAAAAACGTTCATTCATATATATTTCTTAAGGAACTTTTATTTTGACATCATAAAAAATATTAAATAATGGAATTTTGGTCAAATAAAAGCTATTTTTATGGTGTAAAAATGTACAACATGCATCAGATGGTTGCTGATATACACTACCGTTCAAAGGTTTGGGGTCACTTGACTGAAATGTTTCTCATGATCTTAAAAACATTTTGATCTGAAGGCGTAAGCTTAAATGTTTGAAATGAGTTTTGTAGACAAAAATATAATTGTGCTAACATATAAATTTATTTAATTATAAAACTAAAATTTTATGTATTTATTTTTTTAAATGGATGACTTGGAGCGAATAATTAAGAAAAGAAGCTAATAAGTACCCAACATAGATGGGAACTCCTTCAATACCGTTTAAAAAGCATCCCAGGGTGATACTTCTAGAAGTTGGTTGAGAAAATGTCAAGAGTACATTTCTGCAAAATCTAGGCAAAGTGTGGCCACTTTGAAGATGCTAAAATATAACACAGTTTTGATTTAGTCACAACATAATTCCCATATTTCCATTTCTATTATTCCATAGTTGTGATGACTTTATTTTAATTTATTTTCACATTTTAGAATAATAGTAAAGAATGAGTAAGTGACCCTAAACCTTTGAACGGTAGTGTACATAAATGAATATGACCAAAACAGTAAGCGCTAACAATTAACTGTAACTGTTTTAGAAAAATTAATAAAACCTGTCATTCACTACAGAAACCGTAGTCTCCTCCATCATGTTGAAAGTTTACGACTCCTCCCATCTCGGAAACTCGGGTATCAAAATTATCTCAAAGTTTCCCAGTTATAATTACAACTTAAGGGGTCGTTCATGTGCAACTTCCGAATGTAGGGTTACCACATTCTGGTTTTCCAAAAAGAGGACACCTTTTTTTTTTTTCACCTGGGGGGGATAATAGGGTTCAAAACAGTGTTACTATGAATGCAAACTTTAATACAATGAAAAAGACACTCTATTAGCATAACATAAATATATATAAATAAATAACATTTCCAACATTCTTTTGAATGTCCATGTACTAAAATAAAATATTTGATGCCATAAGTGTACCTTCATTTACTATTACTATTATTTTGAATGGCCATGGAAAATGAAGCAAAGTGATAACAGTTTTACAATTTGTTAATTTACCTGATGAACTTTCACCTTTTGCTGACCCTTTATGCTTCTCAGAGCTAATGTGTGCTTCTAAATCACTTGCACCTTAATTAGCAACTGACACATAAGTGCCAGCTTTGTCATACATTCTGCTTCCCACGGATCTCGACCTGGACGAAAGCATGGGAATTTTCGTTTGGGCATTGTTTCCACTCAGCTGTCATTTGCTGCTACTGTCAAGCAACTGTTTGATGCCGAACACAACAGCACTTCGAGATTTAACAGGCAGGAATTTGGCCAATAGTTGCTGCAAGCCTCTTATAATTGACCAATTGGTGTGCGAGAAGGCGGGACTTACAAAGAGGGGTTAAGCAATGCAAATATGTAAATCTGTGGAGTGGTTAAAAAATGAGTTTTAATGACTTCAGCCTAAGTGTATGTAAACTTCTGACTTCAACTGTATTTACAATAATTCCGATAGCACGTGAAGGCAGCATAAGTGTCAGAAATTAGAGAATAAGTTGTTAATTTTATCCAATACACTTCAAAGTTGTGAAGAGGCAGCGACATCCTGATTGCCAAATTTAGAGCTCAGAAAATCTCAGTTTGTTAGTTGGTGCCAAAATGGAGACCATGTTTATGACAAAGTGCTCAGGTTCATTTAATCCATGTTATCTGACCATTTCAAAAAAGCAAATCTAAAGCTACTCTTTGAGCTTCAATCTTTCCAGCAGTGCTGCCCTAATTAGACAGGGTTTAAAATAGCCTTGATAGCCTGCAATATAATTTCAGGTCCTGTTGTGATGCTTTCTTGAATGGACTGCTAATGAGTTCTGAATATAATAAAATCAACACATACACAGTAGCCCCAAAATGTATTTGGACACTTAAGCCATACATAAAAGGGTAGAAATGTCATAGCATTAGATAACAAAATATCAAACCAAATGGCATCTGCAAATAAATGATGATAAATTGATAAATGATAAATTGAGCCATTTTTGCAATTACTTAAAACCAACTGGTATAAAGGGCTATGTTCACACAGCAGCTGAATGTGCCCCAAATGTAATCTTCTAATTAAATCTGAATATGAAATGTTGTTCACATTATATTTTAAATTTACCCATATCAGACATTGCGTAAAAACTCTACCTGAGCATGTGTAAAACAAATTCTGGCATGTCCATCATTTTAATATGTATTTATTTATTTATTTTACAAATTGCAAATTGTAATTAGCCATTTTTTTTTAAATTTTTTTTTTTTTAACATGGATAGGACACTTAGACACAGTTATATTTAATAATATATTACTTAATGATGGATAAAGACTGTCTTGATGGATAATGTAGGCTATTTTTAAATAAATTAAGTTGCAGTCTTTGTATGGTGGAATTTGATTACCATCAAAGCTCAAGAATGTAATATTACTAACAAGCAAAACACACCATAAAGTCAAAGGGCAGCAGGAAGAAACAGCATACATAGGGTAAAAATAGTTTTTTGTCATTATTTCAGATTTACATTGACTTGCTTGTTTTGATATACAGTAGATATCAACTACATTGAAGTATCACAACTAAAAGTTTTAAACCATAACAGACATACACGTGGTAAATCAAGCACGAATGTTGAGTTTGATTGATGTAAAAATCACAATAAAGCTGAAGAAACTTTTTTAGTGTTAAAATACTTTCTTCTATACCAGCTGTACATGCAGAGACAACTATACGTAAGAAAACTGTAAAAACAGTGTCTCTGTGACACTATAAGAATTTGTGTGTTTGTTTAGAGCGACCTGCTTAGACCTGCCCCAACAATGCTACTCAACAAATGGCATGAGTAGGGAGCAGGACTGTCTCTTTGTATGACCAACAGCAGTTGGGGGGCATATTCAGAAAGCTGTTTTAAAAACATAGTTTATTTTTGCAGTTCCGTTCGGTGGCTATGGAAGAATTTTCAGGAGTATTTTCAAAACAAATTGCAAAATGTATTTGCAATTGCGTTTTTTACTTGTGGACGCATAAATTGTGACAATCCAAATGCAATTTCAAATTGCATATACCATTTGCATTTTCATTTACACAAATGTACAAAGTCTGCCAAATTTCAATTGGAAAACCACAAATAAAAGCCTTACAACTCTGTTTATTTTAAGCTTCTGAAAATATGATTCACATTAAAGTGTGGCAATACATTTCAATAAGAGTGAATATGATTCAATGAAATAATAATTGTAATAATACTACTGTACATAAACATGACTAACAGAGTAGTTTGAGGCAAGTAAATAGTGTGTTTTAATTATTTTGTGGTTTTTAAACTATTTGTAAAGACAAGATATAAGATAATGTAATATGAAAGACGTTTCTAATTAGACTTAAACTTGAAGTGCTTAGAATAGTGTAGAATTCCATTTGAAATTTGGTAGGCTCCATATGGGACGCAGAGGAAATGAAATAGTAAACGAAGTAGTTAAAATTGCTTTTTTAATATGAGAGAGTCATAACTCGTAAGACATAGGAAATACAAATTGCAAATGGACTTTACTTTTCCAATTGAAATTTGGCAGACTTTTTACGTTTGTGTAAATGAAAATGCTAACGGTAATTTATGCAATTTGCAATTTCATTTGGATTATGTCACAATTTATGCATCCACAAATAGAAAATGCAATTGCAAATACAATCTGCAATTTGTTTTGAAAATAGTCCTGAAAATCCTTCCATAGTATGATGGCGCTAGTGTCGCAGAAATTACATACTTCAGCTTTAAATCTGACATGTCTGTTCACTTTGAAGGCACATAGGAAAAAATCAGATGCGTACCCGATTTACTTCCACATATGAAAGTGTCCCAGATTGGATTTGAAAATTACAGATTCAAAGCAGTTGACACTTTACAATTAATTTTTTCAGACCATACCAATCCAAATGCAAACATTTTCTTCAATTTGACTTTTTCTAAATTGTGACTTTAGAAATGTGTTGAGGTGCGCCCGTCTGGTGTGAGATGAATTGTGACTAATTATCGTTTCTATGTTCACAGTGCGAGTCGGGGGGAGATAAAAGACGGCCCCGTCCAGAGAGAGAGAAATACAGACCAGAGACAACGTGTCTGTTACCAGAGTGTTTATATAGAGTGTTGTGCTGAAAAGAGGACCTGTCTCATCTCTTATGCTGCAAAGCAGACTTTTGGCTGAGTGTGAAGCTGCAAAGTGATTTGCTATTATTTTTGTTAATAAAATTCGACTCCCGCTTCCTCCTTTGATCCAAATACGAACCTTTGCTACACTGGTGCTGAAACCCAGGACAAGGAGGAAGAGTACGCTGCTATGGAGTCATCTTCGCCGCTGGAGGAAGTGTTCTGATCCCTCGCCAGCATCCATTAGGCTCAACACCAGGCTCTCATGGATCTGCGGGCAGAGCACCACTTTGAGGCACTTCGAGGCACTCCTTCGAGGCCAAGAGGAGGACCGATGGGTGTGGCGGAGCTTGGTGCCTCAGGAGGGGGCGTATGCCGCGATCCCAGCAGCAGCGAATCCCCTTGCGAAGATGGGGTGCAAGACAATCCAGAGGCCTTTCTGGAGCTCTTCGAGCGCACAGCCCAAGCTCTGGAATGGCCGCAGGTGCAATGGGCAGTCCACCTCTTACCGCTGCTGAGCGGGGAGGCCCAACTCACGTGATGCTTGCCGTCCCCTCCTTCCTTCCGACCTATTCCGTTCCCCAAGAAATGGTGGAACAATCCCCTGAGACTGGTGCCCCGGCCTCGGGGGTGTATTAACCCTCCTGTTTCTCTCTCCCCCAGCTGTACCCATTCTTTCTCTCAGGTGGGGGAAGCTGCCACCACTAGTGTGGGTGTGAGGTTCGGGCCGGTCTGTTGCTGGGAGCCAGGTCACATCCACGAACAGTGCCCAGTGATGGAGGTGGGGACGTTGATCCAGGTCCCTGACACTCCACAGGCTGCCCCCAATCAAGCCGGGACATACCAAATACCCATGAGTATTAGGGGGTTTGTACATACCAAGCCTTGGTGGATTCAAGTTGTAACCAAACCTCCATTCATCAATGCTTGGTTCAAAATGGGGCATTGAATACAAATAACTGGGTGAAGGTGAGGTGTGTGCATAGGGATATTTACAATTATCCTGCAGTGACCGTCACTATTCTATTTCGGGCTCAGAAGCATAACATTAAGGCTGTGGTTAGTTACCGCTTCACCCATCGACTAATTTTGGGTACTAATTGGCCAGCTTTTCCTGAATTGTTAAAAGGGTTGTGTGTGGATGGGTCCTGTAATACAGTGGGATGGTGTGGGGTGTGCAATGCACTGACAACCCAGTTGTTTGTACCAAGGAGCTGTCGGGAAATGTTGTTCCAGACGGCTCATTGTAGTCCGATGGTGGGTTATTTGGGACAGGGGAAAACACTTCTCGTGGCCCATTTCTTTTGGCTGGGCATTCACGGGGATGTTAGCCGGTGGTGTGCGACATGTCGCGAATGTCAGTTGGTGAATCTGCCGGCCACTCCAAAAGCGCCATTGCGCCCTCTTCCATTGATTGAGGTTCTCTTTGATAGAGTTGGCATGGACCTCATCAGGTGATTAGAATGGTCAGCACACGGGCATTGCTTTGTGTTGGTTCTGGTGGACTACGCAACGCGATACCCGGAAGCAGCGCCTCTTGGCAACATCTCAGCACATAGTGTTGCGGAGGCACTCTTCAGAATAATCTCCCAAATGGGGATCAGAGCACTACTTTCATGTCACGTACACTACACAAGCTGTATGAATTATTAGGTATTAAATCGATTCAGTCAAGTGTGTACCATCCACAAACAGACGGCTTGCTCGAACGATTTAATAAGACCTTAAAAAATATGATTCATAAGTACGTGCGCGAAGATGCTCAAAATTGTGATAAATGGCTCGAACCCCTGTTATTTGCAGTGCAAGAGGTCCCGCAAGCCTCCACAAGGTTTTCCCCATTTGAATTATTATATGGGCATAAGCCCCGTGGCTTGTTAGATGTCATGAAGGAAAATTGGGAGGAGGGACCTTCACAAAGCAAAAATGAAATTCAATATGTTCTTGACCTGAGAGCAAAACTCCACACACTGGGGCATCTATCACAGTAGAATTTGCTACAGGCTCAAGAACATCAGTCCCGGCTGTATAACATGGGAGCTCGGCTACAGGAGTTTGCACAGGTAGAAGTACCTGTATTACTACCCACATCAAGCTCTAAATTACTCGCAAAGTGGCAAGGGCCCTTTGAGGTCACACGGCGAGTTGGGGAAGTTGACTATGAGGTAGCACGTACGGATAGGGGCAGGGTTTGTCAAATTTACCACCTCAACCTACTAAAACCATGGAGAGAGGCAGTCCCCATATCCTTGGTGCAGGAACAGGGCCTGGAGTGAGGACAGAGTGAGAGGGGAGAGGGGAGTGGAAAGAGACAGGAGAAAACACAGGGGGAGGGGAGATAGAGAGAGAGAGAGAGAGAGGGAGTGCTCCTCCGCGCTTGGGCACACAGCCATATGGTCCTCCGCCAGCTGGAATGCTTCTTCCAGCCGGGCGATGGCACTGGACCCACTCCGCCATCCCTTCTGGAAGCCGGCAGATCAGCTGCTCCAGCACCATTTGGTCGACCACTCCCTCGACGTCGCGGTCCCCCGCCCGCAGCCATTTCCAGCAGGCATCACGGAGCCGCTGAGAAAAGGCAAACGGGTGACTGGCCCCTTCCATCGAGTGGAACAGTTGACGGTATTGCTCTGGGCTCCGGCCGACCCGCTGCAGGATGGTCTTCTTCAGGTCGCCATAGACCAGATTAGACGCCGGCATCCCCAGACAGCAGAGGGATGAGCCGGGCCGCCCACTGAGCATGCGGCCAGCCCCAGATTTCAGCTGTATGCTCAAACATGTTCAGGAAGGCTTCAGAGTCATCTTCCACCCCCATCTTCAACAGCATGGGCGGGGGCAGGGGGCTGCGGTTGTCCGGGTTTCTTCTGGGGCTTTCTCCTGGGTGAGGAGGCTCCGAATGACCTGCCGGTCCTCTGCCTGAACTCTAAGGACCTCATGGAAGCGGCGTTCTTGATCCTGGCGGAGTTAAAGCAGAGCCTGTTGGTGGGTGTGATGTAGGTTGGCGATGGACTTGATGATGTCGGACAGCGGGAAGATCTCCATGGGGCGTGCAGTCTTCAAATCAAATCCCGGGTTTTGGCACCAGTGTAACAAGGAATGACACCGGGAACTTGATTCTTCAAACACAGGTAGGGAACTTTTCATTGACCACTTCTCTGGTTTACAGCTTCACAATAACACAACAGCTTCACACTAACTCATCAGCTTTACACTAACACATCAGCTTCACACTAACACATCAGCTTCACACTAACACATCAGCTTCACACTAACACATCAGCTTCACAATAACACATCAGCTTCACAATAACACATCAGCTTCACAGTAAGGCTCTCGACCCAGTCTCTATCTCTCGATTTGGCACTGGCATGGTCCTTTTATGCCGCTCTCCCCAATCTCACTACAACTAGAGACAGGTGTTAGTCATAATTTGGCTCAGGTGTATGCACCCTTACCGCTCTCTCTCCCGACGGATGCTTGACCATGCCCCCGCTGCCACAGGACAATTATCCATTCTTGAAATAACCTGAAAAAATGAAAAATAAAAGTTTCAAACAGTTTTTACATTTGGATTGGTATGGTCTGAAAAATGTATTGTAAAGCATTACATGGACCCAGTTGTGACTGTTCACATAGTCATTCAATTAACAGATGTGTGTCACATGTGAGTTAAAAATAACAAAACAGATTTGGGCCACATTCAGCTGCGGTGTGAATGTAGCCAAGGTGTTCTTTAGTGAATGTATAAAGTCAGTTCCCCTCAAGTTTACGCAGGTCAGGTTTCCTACAGAGTAACCACAGGTGTAGTTTATCACATTAACTATGGACATGGTGTCCAAATACCTTTCGTTTGAATTTTGGACAGTGTATATTTAGTTTTATTGGGGCGGCACAGTGGCTCAGTGGTTAGCACTGTTGCGTCACAGCAAAAAAGGTTCTATGTTTGAGTCCCGGCTCAACTGGGCCTTTCTGTGTGCAGTTTGCATGTTGTCCCCGTGTTCGTGTGGGTTTCCTCCGGGTGCTCTGGTTTCCCTCACAAGTTCAAAAACATGCAATTGAATTGGAGACTCTAAATTGCCTCATAGGTGTGAGTGAGAGTCCCCCAGCCACTGGCGGTTGTGTCAGGAAGGCCATAAAACCTATGCTAAATCAAATATTCAGATGACAGATGGTCTGGTATGGCGACCCCTAACAGAAGAAGAATTATTTTTAAAAAAACCTAGCAAAATGCTTGCTTGAAAAGTGCTTTGCTATCTTTCTTTAAAATAAATGTTGCTTGGTTTGATGTTTTGTTATCTGATGCATAGACATTCATACATTAAATGTGGCATTTTTTCTATATTTTAATTATTTTTTTTCTTGCACTGTATATTAATTGGTCACATAAGCTGTTAAAACTAGGGATATGCACGTCCTGTATAGTCATTATTCAGTTGACCATTCGACGCGCCTATATTCAAATACCACCATTTTTTTAGGAGCAATAAAGGGTCTTCAACCCCAGTCAATTTTTCAAGTATTGGGCGAGTTAGGCACTGTTCACATGTTTTTACATGGGTCTGTACTGCTTTTTAATGTGTTTTCTAACTAAAAACATGCTGGATGTACATCTTTGACTGTTGCACTGCATCTCCCAGTTTTTTGTTTTCAGCATCTCACTCAGGAGCGGTGCATTTAAAATCAATACATTTTCAATATGAAGTAAAAAAAAAAAAAAAAAAAAAAAAACAAAAACGCTTTTTTAGCGCAGGTGTTACAAAGATTCAATGTTCAGGTTGAAACTCAAAAAGCACCATAACCATTGTACATTCAAGTGAGAAAAAGTGTGAATGTTGACAACAATTTATTTGGTACATGTACTGTTGATGGAGAATAGCTATAAATCTTGCCGGAAAACATTAATTTAGCTGGTTTTTGAGGCGACAGGCTTGGGCGATCAAGCTACGTTTCCCGTGTACATGTTTCATGTTGTAAATATAAATTAACTGGTTTTATTCAAGTCATAAATATTATTTTTGATTTCAACCTGACCACATTACATTACACAAACAAAAGTAATTTTTCAAGGTTAGACCAGGTACAGATAGCTCTTGAAGGTAACAACTGCATGTCACCACTTTTTAAAGTGTAAAATGAAAGTGATAAAATATATAGGCACCTAATGTGAATTATTTGCTCCTGATTTTGTTGAATTAGCTCTTATCAGCAACTTGTCATTGTGATGTTAAAAAGAAGAAATAAAAGAATGAAATTGCCCAACACCACTCTGCTGAAAAAAAAAAAAAACATCTCAATCCAGTCTAAGCTGGTTTACTGTTCATGCTGGTTTAAGCTGGTCTCCCATTCTGAGCAGCTGACAAGTGCCCAAAACCCCTCTAAAACCAGCAAGCCTTACAAGCCTGATGCCGTCTTATTTTTCAGCAGGGCAAAATAACTTGAACACATATCACGTCGTAATTACGATTTTCAAACTCTGAAGTAAAAACTTCCCAGGGGAACTTGAAGCCAGCATATGAAACAGGTGCATTTATTGCAATTTTGAAGAAAGCACAGTGACTTTGCCCGTACAATCAAAAGAAACATGCACCTGCACACACTGGTTCTGAGTTGACATGGAATGGAAAGACGGTTTCCACTTATTTTCCATCAACGGGTGCACATATTTTGTTAAGCTCCATGAGGCCCTAGCCTCTAATTTTCCACTGTTTATCTTGACAAGGGACACATAAAAAGCAATGAGTTATAAAGGAAGATGTTCTTTCTCCTCTCCATCTCCCACTGGATACCCACTTTCAGCATCAACAACAGAGAAGAGAAGAACTTCAAACGGCAACATTGCCGACAGCTGGGACGCAGAGAGCCAGTGAAACAGAGAGAGAGAGAGAGAGAGAGAGAGAGAGAGAGAGAGAGAGAGAGAGAGAGAGGATGACATAGCACAGAACAGAATCATGAAAAAAAAAAAAAAAAAAAAAAAAAAAACAACAACAGAAAAAAGGTATACTGGGTACCACTTTCCTAGGACAGAAAATAGCTGAACGTAATGCAATTCATTGAGGGTGTATCTGCAGTATCCTTCAGAGAACTTGCTCACCGACACTTTTCGCTTGGCAATACACCTGGAACTGATTCCTATGTTATGAGGGAGACAAGATAAGGGAGGCTAGCATAGAGAACAGTGAAAGTAATAAAGTAATAAAAAAAATAAAAGGATATTTCTGAATTTTACAGGGTTGTGTCTTCCTTTTGTAGCTGGAGCAGAATGATTGAACATTAATTAAATTTTAACTCCTCCTGGTATGCTACAGCAAAAACCAACACATGGAATTCTTACTCAACACTGTGTCCTAACCAGATGTGACACAATAAAGTAACAAGGCATCTTTTCCATGCTAATCAGAGTTTTTGTCCTAAACAACCATGACCATGACATGCGACAGAAAATGTTGCCGTATGTTTGGTTCTATTTCTGCAGCGTTGTCACGAGTAGCCCTGCCCACTGTGACCTTTCACTGATCCACAATCCTGCTCATCATAACTATACATAAAATTTGTTCTGATTGTTTGTTTTTTTTTAGCGCCGTGTTATGCAGCATTATCACATTAAGTGTGGACACACAACTTGCTTGTCACTTGAATCTTATTGCATTGTTGTACTTATTACTAATTGTTGGTTAGAATAACTCCAGGAAAGTCAGCACACTTGCTCACAAAAAATTTAATGAACTCACCACAGAAATAAATGTGACGTTTCAAGCCACATGCTCTCCATCAGACAAAATTTACACTCACCAACACACCCATATATACACCTGTGTATACCAATCAAGAAATCACATGACAACATCACATGACCCTAAAAAAAATCTGAATATATAAATAAACATACACATAGCATAAATATACCTAAACAAACATCTAATACAACAATCGCATCAATTTATAGTATATGTTTATATATATAAAATATACTGTATATTATATAAAAAATATATTTAATAATAATAATTTTTATGCTTAACAATATTAAAATTATTTACCATTTGTTTCTTAAAATCAATGATACAATGGCTAAAACATCAGGTGAAAACACCATCATACCTCCAGGTAAACACTAGAAACAGGGAAACAAACAGGTATTTACTCTTAATACTTTATCACTTTGAGGCCTTAGTGAGGACTTTGATATACGTCCCTTTCTTTGACTCAGATCTGAACTCTTTTGTAAGACTGTGGGTACTGTAAGATGTTAAGATTCTATTCTAGGATTTGCGTATTTGTCTCATCATTCGAGTTAACTCTGACACTTGTGTTTACCTGTTTCTAGTGTTTACTTGGTAGTGTGATGGTGTTTTCATCTGATGTTTTAGTCATTGTATCATTGATATTAAGAAACGAATGGTAAATAATTGTAATATTGTTAAGCATAAAAATATATATATATATATATATATATATATATATATATATATATATATATATATATATATATATATATATATATATATACTATATATGCTGTAAATTGATGTGATTGTTGTATTAGATGTTTGTTTAGGTATATTTATGCTATATGTATGGTTGTTTATATATTCAGATTTTTTTTCTTTTTAGGGTCATGTGATGTTGTCATGTGATTTCTTGATTGGTATACACAGGTGTATATATGGATATGTTGGTGAATTTTTCTGTAATTTTTCAGTATATACAAGGTGCTCTAGTCATTTTTTTTCACTATATGTTTCGCTGGCCGATTTGACGTGGTCTTGGATTTTATACTGACACCTGTTGGTATGGATGAAGCAAAAGATTTCGGTAACCCATGCCATTGTAGAAATACCTTATTTCCAGATGTGTTTGTCACCAGTGAGTAAATAATTCTGAAGGTGTTTGATAATAAAGGGTTTGAGGAGATGAAATGAGTAGTATGGCTGGTCATGTGATCTCAACATGGCAACCACCATAGCAGGGCATCCTTATGTAGAATAAAATAGCTAGCACACTCATGTTAACATTTTTGCATGCAAGTTCAAAATGACTAATAGTTCAGTAGTTTTTGAATAAAGGTTTAGTATGCCTACATTGTGGTGCTGGGGAGGAGGAAGGTTTCAAAAAGAAAACTTTCGTAGCGCTCTGCAGTGAAACCGGTTTACCTGCAAACAACTGAGGCAATTTAAATGTTAGACAAATAGAGAGTACAAGTTGATTGTTTAAGAGATTACAAGTGAAAGAACCAGCTTGTTTCATAGAGTATGTTTGCTGATTGGATAACAGATTACATGTCAAAAGACCTTTCAGCTTGGACCATGTAGAGTTTCATGACTGAACATTTAATGAACATATCATGTGATTTCAATACTTTTATAATGATTACATTGTCATCAATAAGATAGGTGAGTGATTAAAGCAGTGTGGGAATCCATAAAAAATGTTTATAAAAAACTAGACCATCCACACTTTTCGTCCCAAGCTAATACAATCTTTGTTTGATGTGAGTAAAACATTGCTGCATTTAATTTAATGCAACAATTGATGCAAGAATGGCTTTATGAATGATTTACACAGAAGTTCATTGTGCTCGTATTTCATGAATGAGGCCCACTGAACATACTGGCTTTGAGCATACTGAAAAAAATAACAATCTTAAATATTCACTATTAAAAGAAACATGTTTCATGGTTCAATTATGATGCAATAACCTAGCTATGCCAGCATCAAAGTGTCATGTTTATAGACCCAAAATTGTGTGCAGTTGAAACTAAAGGACTCAGCGGATCTGTAAAACAGAGAGACAGATTTATCAACATACATTCATTCCCACTTTGCATTCTCGTACACATCTTGTCTTGAATAAGCTGCTTTCCTGCAAGCCCCATAACGTCTGGGGTGACAATATATTCCAGTACTGTAGAATAGGATAATATGAAATTGCCTATTGGTTCATTTATATCTCTGTGTACTGAATGTTCATTTATTCAAAGGCTTGACATGTGCCCTTTTTAGTTTGCTACAGCTGTCTGAGTGCCCTCGGAGGGCAGATGCACAAGAACCCTTTGTGCTGTCTAACTGCTAATTTGCCTCCACTCTTTGGACATCAAACCATCAGATGCCCTTTCTCGGACCATTTCCAGCTCTGATGGTTTTTTCAGAGCTCTGCATTCTGGCTGTAGAGGTTTAGAACATCAGCTTTGATCTTTTAGAGATGGCGTGTAGTTGTTGCAGGTACATCTGTGTACCGTAAATTGATTCTCATTGGCTATGCTCACACAGCAGTATACAGTTGTAAGTCCTGTTTAAGAGTGCTAAATATGGATACAGTCATACACAGTTTGATTTTAAACAAGAATGAATCCCTTAAATATGACTTACGTCTTACATTTTCGCTCCCTTAATCTCACTAACGAATTTTGAGAGTCAGCCTGTGTTGTGTGAATGGACACACGTTTTTTGTCACTTTGTTTTTTCCTGTGGTGTTCCAGTGTCATGAAAATGTATTAGATCCAGTCTCTATCTTCCATCGGTGCTGCTCCCATCAGTTCTGTGTGTGTGGGCATGACCCAAATGCTGCACTCCAAAAAAATTAATAAAAAGCATTTAAAACCATTGTCAGTTAATTACAATTTGACGGATAAACTTGCACCTTGATTGGACTCGTTTAACCCTTCTGTTTTGGAGAAAAATTCAAACACCTATTTTGATTCGGGTCAAAAAATATCAATTGATTTACAGCACCTCCCTTTTAATTATAAACAAGAACAATGCCATAGCTTTTTACAGTAGCGTTTCATCTGGAAAGTGCACCACCTATGTATGAGTGGTGGTACAATTATTTTACAGTAGATACTGAAAACAGTAAAACCTTCACTTTAAGTTAAAAACATCATAACTATAATACTTACAAATTGTATATTTAAAACAAACACAGAATAAGGGTTTTTATTCTAATACATTTTCATTTCAGACTATAAACGTCTGCCTGGCGGATGAAAAATGAGCAAAAAATCCCGTAGACTTCCATTGAAAAGGTCCTAATGCATACAGTATATAGGGATAAGGATATCATAGAGATTTTGAGAAACGGGTCAGTAAGCAAGCATTTAGTAATGCCCTAGCAACCACCTGGCAACATCCTAGCAATGCCCTTGAAACAACTCAAAACACCCTGATATTGCATAAGTATCATAAAAATGTAATAATTTTTTTTTACATATTAATTGTTTCATTGTTCTGAAGAATCCAAGGGCATTTTCACCAAAAACATGATTAAGATGAGTTTTTTCACTGTTTTACCTCTTAAACAGGTCAGAAATGACCCGAACATAACGGGAGAGTTCATTATAACAGAATTGTTTCAGTTGTGATTTCTGGTTATGGAAATCATTTTCTAATTTAATTTGTAATTTACTTCAGTGTCACACTGGTTACAGGTATTATTCATGACTATCACTAGAACAGAAAAGGAGCTTGACTTTCATTGTTTGTTCATACAAACAGGATTCAAGCCACCCTGAAAAGATCAGCTTGGATCAACATGAATTTCCATGCTGGTTAGCTGTTCTATGAACAGGACCAATGGAGAGTCTCACTTGATAGTACAGTAAGTACATTTGTCAATCTCATCCACAGACTTTGTGAGTGATGTTTCTGATCCGAGTTTGGAGTTTTTATTTCAAAGAGATTTTGTCCACAGGAAGACTGGACACTGTTGTTTGCTCCGCTGAGTAGGAGAAATAGGTATCTGGCCGATACATATTTCATGGTCTGAGCTGCAGCTGAGGATGTTTTATCCCAGAGAGGTAGTATTTTTCACGTTTCAATCTGCTTGGCTTTACAAGCATTTCAGGGACGGGGCTGTGTCTGTGAAGGATGATTTCTCTCCAAGGGGAAATCAGATTGTCCCAGCTAGACATCCTGTTTAACAACAGCTTAGTAAGAGTAATGCTGTGATATCATATAATTGTGTGGATGTGAGTGTGCTCACACAGCCTTACCTTTTTGTGTGAGTGCTGTTGGACTTGTGGTGAAGACAATCTCAGGAGAAGGGAGCTTATCAAAAGGAACGTATGTCAAATTAGGAGAGTAGCCATGGTGGGAGGCAAACTGCAGAGCCCCAGCGCTAATGAGCCTCCAATCCAGAGCATCACAAAAGCCTACGGGATCCTTTCGAACAGTAAAAACTGTCAGTCAGCCTCAGTGCGCAGGGAACCATATTGTGTCCTTAATTTCCCAGACTGAGTCATGATACTTCTCAAAGCTGAATGAAATTAAGCTATTCCGTTTCAGTCAGTTCAATCAAATAGAGAGGAGAAATTGTGAAATGGTTTTCAGCTGGATGGAATGACTGTGCTGCGCTTTGACAGGTGGAAGATTGAGACGAAGTTGAAAAATAGCATGCAGGCTAGCAGGTCATATTATCTGGCTTGATTTGTATTCTTTCTTGCTCTGTGGCTAATAAATGGTTGGAAGCATAGGATATGCTGGAGTGACTGACATTTCTGAAACTTTGCTTGACATGTGGTATAGAGCTGTCACTGTTCAGAAGCTCATGGGTATGTATTTTCCCCCCAGTCTTTCATTCCACAGTAAATATTAAACAGGGATACGGGTTTGCCTTATATTCAGAATGAAAAATGTGATGCATATGTTCCATTGATAAAACAAGAAAGAGTCTACATTATTGATAAGTGATCATGTACACGGATTCGAGTATTTTGCTAATTTGAAACCGCCTATTTCATGACATACTGTATGTCAAATAATCACTAGTGATTAATGACTAGTATGTGTTATCAACTTAAAACTAGGCTCAAAACAATGAGCAATGTACTCTGATGTCATATGATTACATTGAAGTAAACTCAAATGAAATGTTAACAACTTCACTAATTGATTAGGACAATATAGCCTACTGTTCCACGGTAGAAATGTGTCAACCGGTAGTGTCTTTGTCATACCGTTACACCATGATAGATATATTGTATTTGCACTGCTATCAGTAGGCAAGAATGCTTTACATTATTAAGAAGAAAGAGTGGCAAAGAAACATGGTGAAATCAGAAAATACAGAGTAGGTGGGTCCCAAACATGTCAAGATGAAGAAAAACTTGTCATTTATGGATGCTGTTATGTCCAAAGTATACTTTGGTCAGACGGAATGCTAGACACAAATTTCAGCATTAGCAGAGTGCTCGAGCACAGAATATGTGCAGCCAGATTTTTCTAGCCATGTGTATTCTGAACACACTGAATGTGCATGCGCCTGGAATTGTTTGCACTTATTAGTGGTCCAAAAGGTGGCAACACTATCTATTGAGCCATTGCTGTCACAAATTAGTGCTAGAAGATGATGTAATCGCCGCTAAACAACGGGAAACGAAGGTGGAAACAACAATAGTGGATTTGGACATCAAGATGAGGAGGTCAGGAGATGCCTGCATTTGTATAATTTGAGTCTGAATGAATATAAAGACATCTTTATGGGTGTAAACTCCTGAAGAGAAATAGTCCAGAATCTCATGGCAGCTGTAGTGAGCATGCGCCAACTGCCTGTGTATGCGCACACAGTCAAATTAAGTTTACTTTAAAAGGCTAGCGTTCGACTATAAGCGGATGCTAAGCGTTCGCTTCAAAACCAAAGTATCCACAGTTTTCCTGAGCAACCACTGGGTGGCGCCATGATGATTCTAATTGCCTGTTTTTTGTTTTTAGTCTTGAGATGCAATGTAAAAAATAGCAAAATGATTGATCCAGATGGAGAACAACAACCATTTAAGTTTTTTTTTTTTTTTTTTTTTTGGGGGAGTAAAAATTAATTTCAGGCTCAACTTGTGCAGTTGGTGGCTGTCATAAAAACTCAAAACTAATCTCGGACCATCGCTTCATGTAATCTACATGCTCAGCTGAGGCACTGGGAATAAAAAAATGGTCATCTCAGCACTGTGAAGTATTGGCACTATACAGCCACATGTTTTATTTTATTTTATTTTTTATTTTATTTTTTTACAATTTTTACAAATGTAATACCTTAAACATTACATAACCCGCTAAGAATAATCGCAGATGCGAGTGAAAACACTGGAGACCGTAAACTGAAAATCGTGGAACACTTCTGCATTCAGGAAAAAGGTCGATACTTTGGGCTTTAGACATAACATGATGTATTGATACAATCACACGTGATGCATCAAAATGGAATTCAACAGATGCGCAGTCACAGGTGTTATGTTTTTAAACATGGCTCATCCAATCTGAATTTTTTACTTAAATTCATTAAATTCAATGTCTGATTCTGCACTGATGCCAGATTAATCATTCATTTTGTTTTGAAAAATCTTGTCTTCTGGGTTGTGTCCATTAAGTTCCAAATAAAAAGAGAAAAAAATCAAATGAGATGAAGTACCTTTCATTTGTAAAGTATTGAATTTAAGTTGGAATTTCCAAAATGAGCACGTTTACATGAACACCAACACACTGATTACTCTGTAAAATCAGCTTATTTAAAAAATCTGACAAAGCAATAAATCCACGTGTACATGACATTTGAAATAATCACATTATTCTCTGCTTTTGATGTCAATCCGTGAAGAAGCATGCGCTCAACACGAGCGGACATTGGATGAGCCGGTAAGAACTGTTAATGTGTTTACATGCCATACGAAATCAGCGTAATGGGCAAAAATCTACCTGTGTCGACTGGTTTATTCATAAGCCATTTATGGCCTTTACGCCGACAAAGGAACGCCGTTTATTGTGTTCACATGACCACACGTGTTGTCTGCTTATTAAGCATCAGTGTAAGAACATGCATGTAAACGTACTCATTGACATTTAAGATATAATAATTTTTTGGGTGAAGTTCCCAGCAAAAATAACTAAATACCTAAATTCCATCAACACGATATAAAATTACTTGTACTGTGATATAGGATTTTAATTCAAACTACACACAATATGTATTTTTATAAGTACTGTACTGTAGGCCACAGAACACATATAAAAAGACACCAGAAAAGCGCACCACCCTTTCCCTCTGCCAGTTATCTAGTGTTCCTTGCCAACTGCTATGTCTTCCTGGGTGCAGCACACAGTGGGATAATAACGGCAAGATGGGTGCAATTTGTGTCTGGATGAGACGTGGAAAGCTGCCTTCCAACATCATTAAAACAGGCTATGAGAAACGCAACTCAACATCGCTCCACCGAATGCAGAAACACTGCTGCTGAGCCTGAGACGTCTGGAGAGCACGACAGCGTGGACTGTTGTGCAGTCCCACATGCTGTGGGCTATCAGATCCTTCATTAATGGAGAAATGTTTTTTCTTGAAAGAAGCAAAGCAGGAGTGCAACATTGTGTGTTAATCAATACAGTTCACTTCTGCCTCATTCACCTAACAGTTCAAGGCCCACTCTGCATCACTCATGAGGTTTATTTGATGTTTGTTTGGCTTCTGTTTTCTTCCTGCCCCAGCACACGTTAATCTGATTGGAGAATATTGCTTAGTAATAAGCCATAGGCAATCACTTCAGCATGCAAACATTTAACTCAGGACTGAAGCGGTTCCTCTGAGGGCTGGTGAATACATGTTTTGTACTAATGTGGCTCTTTGTCTCATTATTTGATCACCACCATCACTACCACCATCATTACCACCATCATAACTACCATCATCATCACCACCATCATCATCATCATCATCATCACCACCACCATTATCACCATCACTACCATCATCACCATCACTACCATCACCAGCATCATCATCATAACTACCATCATCATCACCACCACCATTATCATTACCACTACTGCTGCCAACATCATCACCATCATCATCATCAACACCATCATCATCATCATCACTACCATCATCATCACCACCATCATAACTACCATCAATATCATTACCACCACCACCACCAACATCATCACCATCAATACCATCATCATCACCAGCATCATCACCATCACTACCATAATCATCACCACCATCATCATTATCATCACAATCACTATCAGCATCACTTTCATTATAACCATTATCTTCATTGCTACCATCATCATCATCACTACTTTCATAACCACCATTATCATCATCTCAACCACAACCATAATCATAACCATCACCAATATCATCATCATCATCATCATGACCAACATTATAACTACCATCATCTTCACCACCATTATAATTATCATCGTCACTACCATCATTATCATCACAACCACTATCATCATCACCATTATAATCATTGCTACCACCATTATCGTCATCATCATCATCATCATCATCACCACTACCACTATCATCATGACCACCATCATTTTATTATCATCATCATCATCATCATCATCACCACCACCATCATAATTACCATCATCTTTACCACGATCATCATTATCATCATCATCACCATCACTACCGTCATTATAATCACAACCACTATCATCAGCACCTTCATCATAACCATTATCCTAACTGCTACCATCATCATTACCATCAGCATCACCACTACCACTATCATCCCTGATAGCACATCACCCAAATGTCTATTTGATGTGTGTTGACATATGGAAGACGTATTTTTGAGGTTGTTTGCTCATCTGCAATTGGCTACATCTATAAGATTTTTCCTCTTGGATGTCAATTAAGACATTCAGCAGATGTCTTTGAAATGTTCTTGATTTAGAGTTTGTAAATCTGATCTTTTCAAGATGTTTCGCAGATATTAATTTGAATGCAATGCTTTCCAGATGAAACACTCTTAAACAGACATCTCAGAGATGAACGTGTGCTATACTGGAACCCTACAATCATCATGATCACCATGATCATTATCATCATCACAAATATAATCTTCACCACCATTGCCACAACCACTGCCATCATCATCACCACCACCACTAAAATCATGACTGTAATCATCAATACCTCCATCATGTGCTGAGCTGAATGAAGCACCTCTGCTACCAAGCTTATATTTAGAACATGAGTTATCATTTTGAATGCCTCCTGCTCAGGGCTCAGTATGGAAATGCGGTTTCTGGATGTAACTTGAACAGTTATGCAGTATGTGAGTCATAGCATGCTTTGGTTAAGAGCGCAGTAGTCTGTGGATCTGTTTGGAATTTAAAACCAGATTTTGTCCTCAGGATGAAATCTTACACTGAGCCTGCGGTCTCAGATAGAGAGAGCTAATAATAATGATGCTCAAGGAGCTTCTTGACCTCTAAACAGAGCTCTAGCAGTGTAGCGTTATAAGGAGCTAAATGGTTGATATTGTGTATCGAACTATGATTACAGCCCAGCTATTTAATAGAAATGAGAGATAAAAAAAAAAAGAGAGTTCGTTGTTTCTTTGGGTTGATGAAAAAACCCACGACGTTTTACTAAACATGGTTTCGCCGCAGTCAGAATAATCTACAAACTTTTAGTGATGCTCGATGGATTATTATGAACGAACCATCCGGTAACTCATCGTAGCAATAATGAGATGCACTTCACTCATGCGCCGCATGGTGGCGACCTCCCGCAGTGAAGAGTTCAGCTCCAGTCCAGAGTTTTCTGCCACTTGCACATTGTTGCTTGCAGTATTGAAAGGACACGGACACTGCATTTTTAGGGGGAATACACTCACCATACTGAACCGGAATATTACCTCTTCTAGCAACATCAAACCCTATTTTTCTATAGGGCTGCATAATAAGTGTCTCTTTCAGAGCACGGCAACACCGGAGCGCATCTACTCTGAGAGATGCTTAATCACGCGCAGAGATGTAGAGGAGTCGTTTCATTCATACACCTTTCCTCCTTTGAACGTAGTTAACCGAAACATTCGAGCTCGAGTTTAGCTTGAAAGGATTCTGCGATGAAAAATTCTGTATTCTTCTAACTTCTGTTTAGGTTTCACTCACATAACTGAATAAATAATAAGAAGAAATTAATGGAAATTGTTGTCATGTGAAGTCGCATGGTGTTTGCACAGTTCTTAAACTTTGCCTTGTCGATCTTTGTTGCGATATTTCGATTCTGACGCGTTCAGACTCTTTTATAGACTCCTGCCCGCTGGGTTTAGAGCTGTCAGCACTCAGTGTATCGCATCGCTCTGGGGAAACCGGGACTACGGCGCAACATGTATCCAGTGCGGCGCGCGCGAACGCGTGCTGTGGGCTCAGAGACACGTCGGAGCATCATGTCAAGGCGTGCGTTGTCTCTGAAGTGGGGCGCCGGTTGGATTCTACTGTTTTCTTTCATCAGTAACATATGGGCGCAAGGTAAGTGTCTCGCATCCTATACTGGCCCCACAGAGAAACCGGGCAGTAATGTGTTTGATTTATGGAGTCCCTCAGTTGTCAATAAGGAATGTCAGTGGAATTGCGATCATAATTTGGAATAAATATAGCGATGCACCCCCAATAATCTTATTAAAATATAATTTGAATTTCATATTTTGAGTTTGTAGTTTATCCAGAGGATCTTGATCTTGATGCTTATTTGAGCCTTTATGGATTGTTTACAAATTATGACGGAAATTCCATTTGCAAGGCAATAGCATTCATTAAGGATATTTTGACTGAGGTTTTAAGTATCATATTTGCTTCTGTGATAAATGAATTTGTAGGCGACAACCCCGCACATGTGGTTGAAGTAATAGCCTGTGGTCTCTGTCTGTGGTCAAAACTAGCCCAATCACTTGTAGAGCAATCCCAAAGGATGTAGAGATCACAGTCGCACAGCATCAGTACTGCACTCTCTGTGTTCATTTCTGTTACTACAGCACACCTTCACAATGGGTAAAGTTTGAAAAGAGGGGTCTGTTAAGTGTCTACGGTGGTTGCTATGGGTCGACCGACAGTGTATTTTGCCGATACCGATAACTGAAGTGGCGGAAAAGGCAGATAACCGATTAATCAGCTGATAGTTCTTAAAACTGATTTAAAGAATTTTAAAAAGTCATTCTTAGCCTTTCCATACTGTGACGGGCACAGCCATAGAAGCTACAAGAGTTAAAAATGAATAAAATCCCAGATGCAGTTGATTGTGCAACCAAAATCTCATATAATAACCAGGGGTGTAAAATAACGAATTACAAATACTCACATTACTGTAATTAAGTAGTTTTCCCCTGGAATTGTACTTTTTTAAGTAGTTTAAAAATTGCATACTTTTACTTGAGTACATTTTAAGTGCTGTAACTGTACTTTTAATGCACTACTTTCCCACCGTCTGAGTTCACTACTTCCCTGTCCTGATTTTATTTTTATCTATCAACATGATTGGCTAGGGAGAGTCTGGTGACTCCCGACAAATTAATTCACACGTAAAAAACTTGAATGGCAGCTGTAGATTTGGCCCCAACTGTTGTGGATGTGGAGGATGCCTCAAACACATTTCAACACCTGAACATCACAGCTGCACCTGAAAGGGATTTTTGCAGTGAAAAAGGCCAATTGCTTGACTGTGTCATGTGAGTTTAACTTGCTCAAGCCAGATATCAGCATTAATTCTGCCTCTAATTTTAAGAAACATATCATAAATTATCTATCTATCACTGAGATTATTGGGTTGATGTGAGAGATTAATGCAATGCTATCAATAGGGCTGGGCAATAAAACAATCTTGATGTTTATCTGAAAAAAAAAAAAGAGAGAGAGAGAGAGATGTCCTCAATATCAAGATACATTTTGAGTAATTTTCTATACTTAGTCTATGTTCTACATCTAGACCAGGGGTGTTCATTACATCAATCGCGATAGCAAGACAAGCACTGGTTGGTTGATCTAGATAAAATATAAAAGATTGACTTTTTATGTCCTGACGTCTGTACCTGTGTGCTGTTTGATTGACAGGCGGCTAATGTTTGTGCGCTAATGCGGATACGCGCCTAAATGGTCAAATACACTTTATAATTCCGCCAATGCCCGTCTTGGTGAGGAATTAATGTAAACGCAGTCGGTTTGGTCTAAAGTGAACATAAACAGTGGGACAAAAAGAGTACTTATATCAAAATGTCAGACTTGAAGTGTACATGTATCCGAATAGAGCACTGTCTAGTAGGCTATGTCATATAAAGGCTATTAATCAAACGACAATAACAAGGAAACAAGAAAACCACTCACTACTTTTGGCTGAATAACTTGAGTAGCTTTAAAAGTATTAATGTAATAGAATAAAACAGTGACATTTTTAATAACAATATTTATTAACAACAATATTGTTGTTTTTTTTATTTTTTATAATACCAACCCCTGATGTAGAGATTGTGTTAATTTGTATAATAAATTACCAGGAAAGTAGAGATTATAAAATAATTTATAATTATGCTTAGCCTTTATCAAGTTTTTTTCTAATGCCTGATAGAAAAGTGTCAACCTTTGTAGAGCAATACTTCAGGCAGAATATTCCACCAGTCACAAACTTCAGAAAATTGTGCATCATGCATTAGAATGAGAACACAACTATTTCTTTGCTGAAAAGATACAAGACCTAAATCAGTGTGGAACATTGTATCTCAAAAGGAGGACAGTGTGGCCCCCCATGTGCTACTTAAAGAAATAGTTCACTCAAAAATGAAAATCCTCTTATCATTTACTCACCCTCATGCCATCCCAGATGTCTATGACTCTCTTTCTTCTGCAGAACACAAATGAAGATTTTTAGAAGAATATTTCAGCTCTGTAGGTCCATACAATACAAGTGAATAAAGCACATAAAGGCAGCACAAAAGTTATCCATATGACTCCAGTGGTTTAATCCATGTCTTCAGAAGAGATATGATAGGTGTGGGTGAGAAAAATATCAATATTTAAGTCAATTTTTGCTAGAAATTCTTCACCCTGCCCAGTAGATGGCAATATGCATAAAGAATGTGAATCACCAAAAACAAAAGAAGAAGAAAGTGAAAGTTAAAGTGTAGATTGACTGAGCAGGGAGGAGAATTTATAGTAAAAATTGACTTAAATATTGATCTGTTTCTCACCCAACCTATCATATCTCTTCTGAAGACATGGATTTAACCACTGGAGTCTTATGGGTTAGGCTACTTTTATGCTGACTTGTGTGATTTTTGGAGCTTCAAAATGTTGGCACCCATTCACTTGCATTGTATGGACCAAAAGAGCTGACACATCCGATAAGGCATAAGGATGACTAAATGATGAGAGAATTTTCATTTTTGTGTGAATTATTCCTTTGAAGCCCAATGTGGCCCCTGTACCAAACAAATGCTCTACACCCTTTATTGTGTGGGACATGACGCGCCAAGTGACCTTTTTAGTGTTTTTTTTGTTTTTGTTTTTTTTGCATTCCTTGCATTGTTTTGAATATGTTTTATGTGCAACAGTAACTCTCTGTCGACATTAAGGGAAATTTAGACATTACACATAAACTGATTTAATATAATTGTTTCATACATTATGATATAAAATGGGGATCATTGTATTGAAAATAACTTTTTCATCTTTTCATTTCTGTAATCATGTCGCCCTTTTATTTTTTCCATCAGATTCATGTAGTGTTTACAGTATCATAGGTTAGTGATGTATTTTAAAAGTTGTCAGTCACAAACACCTATAAAATACCTATATTTTTTATTCTTTCTGCCAAACAGCCATAAAAGGGAATGTAAATTACAGTATGTGTGCTACATTTTTAAATTGCAGCATAGAGTTTTTATTAAAAGGGGCATAGCTTTCGCAACTCAGTACTCAATACTCACTACTCATGAGCTGCTCTTTTACTCTTACTTGAGTTGTTTTTATGACAGGTACTTTTACTCAACTCAAACTAAATTTTTTTAAGAAGTAACAGTACTTTTACTTGAGTATTATTTTTCATTACTCTTTCCACCCCTGATAATAACCAGAAAAAAATTCAGATTTGGAGCATAACGCAAAATACACTTATTTTGGGACTCTTATTTTGAAATGACAGAGACTTGGCACTGTTACAATGCTCTATATTTAAGTATTTACCTAATTAATCTTTTTCTAGCGTATATGTTCACCAGATTAAGGATTTTGTTTATATATATTAAAAACAAGATGATATATATATATATTTTTTTTCTTTTGATGACCTAATTTGATGACCGAACACTTGATTTATCTAATCAGAGTAACCAAATTTGCAAAATATGGATATTGTCAGTCAGTGATTGTTTTTTTTCACCTCTAGAGGCCGCTGTCATACTGTAGAACCAAGTTGTTATAACTTTCGAATCCTCCAGTGTCAACCACAGAGGAACACGGCAGAATAAAAAACAAAAAAATACTGCCAATTATCGGCATCGATTTTTACCGATAACCATTCCAAAAAACAACTATCGGCACCGATTATTGGTAAAACCGATATATCAGTCTAACTGTGGTAGTTAGTTATTTTATATGTCAACATGTACTGTATTAAAACATATGTATATATATGTATATATGTATATATATATATATATATATATATATATATATATATATATATATATATATACATAATTCCCATAGTATATATATACATAAATCCCATAGTTCCATTTATGTTATTCCATAGTTTTGATGACTTTACTATTATTCTAAAATGTGGAAAAAAAAAAAAATATATATATATATATAGGGAGTGGGAATGTATGTTGACTTAAAATGGACTTCTATTGCAAATTTCAACTACACAGTTCAACTGCATAAACCAGCAATATAATTACATCTATCTCCCATCGTGTCATGCCATCAGCCTTTTGTCCAGTTCCTGAGGGTATTTTACCTTTTGACAAGGTGTTCTGCTCTGTCCACAGGGTGCATTTCTCATCTATTAGCTGCTGTAAAAATGGCCTTGCCATCCGCAAGCAGATGGCTGATATACAGCCCAGTGATTCATCCTGTTTGACAGATCTTAAAGTACTGGCACTGGCGATTCATTCATTGTGAAGAGGCTTAGATGGGCTGTGGTGCATCTGATAATTACAACGCCATAAGCATTGGTGTGCTAAAAGCTGTACAATCCCTGAGCATGTCTGCTTTGAACACACCACACAGGGATATAAAGGCCCCCTATCTTATCTGAGACATATTCAAGTGTCCCCTATTATGCATGGCACAGTGTCGCTGACACTTATTAGCATCCTGCCATGGAGTGAATGCATACACTAGCATGCTTTAGACAGCATCTGTCCGGTGTTTGCTCTGAGCCGCTCAAGGGTGCTTTGTTTTTATCTTATTGATCGGATACTTGTTTTCATCCTTAAGTGTACTTTCAATGCCCTTGGACAGCTTTAAGGGAGCTTAGTGGTGACTGAAAGGAAACCCAGCACTTTGGTCAATGGATTGAAAAAGCTCGCCGAAGCTTTCTCACCTCCAGTCTTTCTCTGGTGATCAATTGCTTGGCTCCACTTGAGGCTGCCAGACTTTGTAGCCCTGAATGGCCAAATGGGTACCTGTCACAGAAGGTGGCACGAAGAAGAGGCAGGATCCAAGCGCTTTCCTTCACGGAGGGTGACATTAACCACCACCGGGGAGCAGCGAGCTTCTAAAGCCCAACGTTCCCCCATGGGGCTGCTGTATTTGTTCTGAAGCTGCCTACTAATGAGTGTCAGTGCAACTGGCATGCGAGGCATGGCAGAATGGTTCAGTCACGGAGCGTAGGGAAAACAGCGTATTCCATAAATTAGGAGTGCACAGAAGCCGAAAGGTCCCTGGGGATGCGGAGGTGTCATGTGCTTGTTTTTTTCCCTACCCAAAGGCTGAATATGTTTCTCGTGCTGTGTTTAATAGCGAACCAGGCTCTAATTCCGCAGGGAAACCTGTGAACCAACAGCGGGACACTTCTTTTGCACTTACTGTGACAGCTCATTGAAAATTATAGACCCCCTACACAAGGTTGGTCCCCTTTTCCATAACACACTCCATGAAGTGTCTCAGACACTCAAAAATATTTAGATCCTCCAACACTGATATGCCCCAGGGACTTTTGAACATTCATGTGTTTGTTTCTGTGGATTTTGGCCTAATCCTGATCGTTATATTGAAATTTTGCCTGCTCTGGACTGGTTTCAGTGGCATTTGGTTGCATCATTTGACAGCTGTCAGCTATCTTTAAATCTTCTGATAATATTAGATATTCCTCCATGCTTACAAAAAGGAATTCGGTTGGAATTCACATCTTCATGTGATTAAAACTGCCTGCTCCGTTGTTTAGGTGGCATAATACGTACATACACAAATGCACATATGCACATACACACAAGCTTCTGTCAAGATGTCACTCATTTTCATTCATATTCATGTGGGCGCAATACAGTCATGCAAATACACGGAGGGTCTGACCCATTTGCCTTTTAAGCTCTTGATAATCAAAGGCACAATCTTAGTTTAGATTTGCCACTGTATGGATGTTCGCTTCCTTTCAGGGCACCAATAAAAAGCTTTTTCCCATATGAACACATGGGACTCAAGCTCTCTTTTTTTATATCCCAGATGGGCCATAATGAGCATGGAAGACCGCAGCTCTCTAGATGCCCCATAATTATGCGCCCCAACACCAGTTGCGGCATATTTATCTCTATGCTGCATGACACTTATTTATTTAAACGTCTTGGAGGCAAGGTCTCGGCATGAGAGCAGATGTCTCGTGAATTTTTAAAAAGAAATTGCCTTTTTCCATGAGCCATATAAAGACAGCCCCAGTACAGTGCCCCAGGTGAAACGGAGTGACAGCCCATCCCTGTTATCCCATGCTGGTGTCTGTGCAGTTGCTCGGGCACCTCGCTATCCACTGCTGCAGTCTCCTGATGTTTATTCATAGTCAGTAGAATGAGAAATGAATAAATCGCACAAAATGAGGCATGGTGAGATTATTGAATGTCAAACTTTACCTCTTATCAGAGTAGTGGCTTACAATAATCCACCTGGAGACAAAATATGATCATAGTAGAATAATATAAATAATCATTATCTGTCACTTTGGGTCTTTGATGGACTGTGTTGTAAATTTTCCATCATTTTTATTATGTTTTTTTTTTTCGTTGTTGTCTTTTTTTTGACTGACAAGTGTGAGTTGGTGAAACTGATAAGTTGTGTTTATTAAAGGTGCACTCTCGCTGGCTGATACCATCGTCGCCTTGGACTTTGACGCCTAGCAGCATGGATGCAGAATCTTGCAAAAGCAATAGTGTTACATTGTTAATAATAATTAATATATTTAATGAGCAAAAGCATCCAATAATAGGGGGGTTACTGTGATTAAAGTGAACAATGAATTCAAAATGTCAGACCCCAGGTTGAATAAAACAGTGTTTATAAGCCTGCTGATGGTAATATTCATTTCTTTAGATTTAAAACTGTAAAAATGACTTTAATTTGGTAGAAGTTAAAAGTTTAAATCATTGCTTCTATAACAAACGTCAAGTTGCCATGTGATTGTTCTTTAAAGGAATATTCCGGGTTCAATAGAAGTTAAGCTCAATCGTCAGCATTTGATTACCACAAAAATATATTTTTTTTTCTTTAAAAAAGCAAACATTTGGGTTACAGTGAGGCACTTACAATGGCAGTGAATGGGGCCAGTGCATTACTGCTCAAATACACACTGCATAGCCAAGTATAGCCACAATACATGAACAATATGCATGTTAAATTTTAGAGTGACAAAACTGGTAACTAACCTTTCCTGTGTAAAGTTATGTCCAATTTTGCAACTCTGTTGCCATGACAACATAATGCCGTGAACCCTAAAACCCTAAAATGACTTGTTGTACCCTGTTGTAAGTGTCTAACTGTAACCTCAGATTTTGCTTTTTTAAAGAAAAGGAGGGATGAATCAAAATAATTTTTTGTGGTAATCAACATTATGCCACAAATGTCGATTGAGTTTAACTTGTTTTGAACCCAGAATATTCCTTTAAAATATTGTAACGGTTGGTATTTTTTTATGTGACATTGATATCAAATGAATGTCTGTGGCAAAAGCTCTTCTAGTCTTACCAAGCACTTTGTGGTGGGTTCTTGGCTTTTTGTTTTGATTATACTCTCGCAAATGATGGATTTTTTTTCTCTGGATTGAAGCCAAATATTAGAGACCCTGTGGACAGACTATATGTTGACTCTGTATCTTGCTTCCGGAAGCTTTTAAATGAATTCAGTCAAGCTGCAAAACTGTTTGGATAGTGCAGAATGGAAATATAATCAGATAAGTTTAGACTTAGGGCCACTGCCTAGTAATTGCAGAGAGCCTGAGGGGGTATGACTGTCAGTGTTTGTGTAGGAGCAAAGAGAGTCAGATCTAGCATTGCATCCATGAAATACCACCTTCTAATGCAGTCCCTTTAGACATCTGACTGTTTGCTATCTGTTGGCTGTGAGCATGCGAAACAAGCAATTTCATTACCCTACCACTAATTAATTTTTCGTATTGCGGTGATGGAACAACATTGTTATCAGGCTTTAATTCTGTTTTAAAAGAATGGTGCAGAAATTTACATTTTGTCATTCCAAGTATTATTTTCTCAGGCAGAATTTCCGAGCTTCTGTTTTCTATACAACGAAAGTGGATGGTGGTTTATACTGCCAACAATACTGACAAAAACATCTTAAACCAGCCTGGTTTGCTGGTCCTAGATGGTCTCCCAGCCTGGTCAGGCTGGTCTGGTTTCTTGGGTTTCTTTGGCACTTGTGAGATGGTCATACTAGGGTACCAGCATGACTTGCTGAAGACCAGCTTGGCCATGGTAGGAGACCAGTTTAAACCAACCAAGACCAGCAAAGCTTCTTAGGCCAGTTTACTCTCTAAAATGAACAAGAAAGCACTATAAAAGTACATATCAAAGTGGGCAAAGGCATTGCTCTGCAATGCCTACCTATGTTAGTTTATAGTCTTTGAAGTCCATTATAAAATAACTGGTACAGATGCATGCATGAATTTTCCCTTGCTGTCTGGCTGGTATAGACCGTGTTTGGCAGCAACACAGATGAATTCTATGTAAAATCCTTATCAGCACGAAATTGAATCCTGTGTATTTCCACCAGCACCATTTGGCTCTGGAATCTCAGGCTGGCTCTAATCAGTAAGCAAGCCGTTTCTGTCACAGACCAGCTGCTGGAGGCTGATCACTTGATGACGATAATGAGAATCTTTCAGTTTTATAATCTGCTGCTCTCTTAATATTGCTACAACTTTCTGTTGACAACTGATACATCTCAGAGAAGAAACATCAACATGCCATCCACAATCTTATTCATTTCTATTTATTATTTATGCAGAGCACATATGTTTCATTCACAAACACTGCTACACAGAACTCCATCACGTTCAATCAGTTTACCCAAACAGATAACCCCAAAATTTGTCTCATGTTGTTTCAAACCCATATGACCTTCTTTCTTCCATGGAACACAAAAGATGATGTTTGGCAGAATGCTAGGGACTGACCCAACCAGGCCCAGCTCCAGCTCTAAGATGTAAGGTGGGTCAGACAGTTGGGGATGTGGTTGGTTGCCAGAGTGGGCCAACCTAATGATACCCACCCAGGCCCCCCTGTGGAACGGTACCTGGACCCAAATGGTTTCAGACACCATTTACTTTCATTGTATGGAAAAAAGATTTAATGAAAGTGAAAAGTGACTGAAGCGGTCATTCACTTACCTAACCCTAACTTGAGTGGAAGTTTTTGGGCAAACTAATGGCATTTGAAGGATAATGCTAATCTGTTTATTTTTGTGCAGTCTTTAAAAAATGGTCAACATATTTGCAATAAATGAGAATTGATCTCAAGTGGACTATGAGTTGCTCGGGGAAATTACATTTTGTTTTGTTCTGTTTTTCTCGGAAAGGCTCAGTAATTGTGAGCGTCTTGCAAACTGACCAATTTAATGCGTTAATAGATTAGTGACATTTAATTTTGACTGTTGTTATTGCAATGAGGTAGAAGGCCCAAGAAGAGTCAATTCGGGCACAGCCTGTGCTTCATATGCTTCATATTTGTTCAACTGATTGATGCTATAGAACAAACACCAACATCCCAGCCACAATCGCATTCATTTCTATTCATAATTTTAAGACTCTTGTTTCTTTTCTTGATATACAGTTTGTCCCTGGTCTTATCGCGCATGATTCATCATTCATCTAAAGAAAAGTAATGTTTCTTTGCATAATCTTTCATCAAAATGTAATACATTTTTTCACCTCTGAAACAACTCTTAAATTCTGCTGATGTAACCAAAGCTGTGTGAATGGGAAAAACACTTTAGATGAACCAGTAGTCCTAGCCTAATTTGTCTCAATCCAATCAACTCCTAAGGCTTTGCGCAATACCTGAGCTCAAAACAATTCAACTAAACAATGTAATGCTGTAATACAATCTTTACAACTTGATTTTGTGGGTAGATAATTTGATATTTAAGGTGTGTGGAAAGACTACAGAATTCTTGATGAGGGGATTGTCAATAATGAAATTCTTGCCTTTGGAGGAAACTCATTTCAGGGCTCGTTTAAATAAAAGAGCATCAGCTTGAGTGAAATTTGTTTTCATTTTCTGGTTGTTTATTGCGACGTAGAGGGGAAAATGTCTGTGGTGCTATAGGATTAATAAATGTTGCTTCAAGAAATTTGCTAAGAAACTTTAGGCAATTTGTGTACTTTTAAGTCAAAATGGAATTGGCTGGCTGCTGTTTGTGTGTTATGTGTGTTATGAAGTGTTTTTACAGTGAAGGTTCTTTCTGCTGAATAACCTTAATGCACAAGTGTCTTTTGAAGAGACACTGACTTGCTTCACATCGAAATAAAATTAGCGAATCTTTCGAAGCAATCTTGTTATGAGAGAATTGTTCTGGAAAGGGACAAATCTGATGAAATTCTGATAGAATGTCATTTTTCCACTGCATGCAAGCTTGTTTCATGCCCCTGGGCCCTATAAACATTTAAACAATGGAAAGCTTGACTGAAGGGAAACAGCAGCTAGAAACAAAGCCCTCAACACCTCTTCCCTTATTCAGCGTCATCCTCCTGGGAAACTGAGAGTGCATTCTTGTGTTGTGAATAAAATAGTGAAGTGGCAACACAACCGAATGATAGAGACATTGATAGAGACATTGAAAAGGGGAGAGAAACAGCAAAAGAGATGCAAGCCTAATTTTTCTTTCTTTTTTGTGAAAAGCCCCAGTGCTATCAACCCATTTATGTGCACAAAAGCCTCAACTCTGTTGTTCTGGCCCAATGTGCTCAAAAAAGGTGCTCAATCCAAGCCTGGCCAATCAGAATGTAGATAATTTTAGCCATAAACGCTTTAAAAGATCTTGTCCTCTCCGTTCATCAGAGCTTTTTCTACTAGTAACAAAAAGACCTCTCTACGTCTACAAAGAATGCTGCAAACCATTTTGGAGTCTTTGGAGTCTTTTCATGATTTCAGGTTTTCCCCTTAAAGGCCCAGTAAAATAAAAATTGGAGTTTTGTTGCTTTTAGTCCATGTCTGTCAGCTTTGAAGGCATCTATATTCTAGTGTACTCTAAAAGTTGGCAACAGTATCATTTAGTAGATATATACACGTTTAAAATGTACAGTTTTTATCGGATGGGAAAATGCAACAAAAATATTGATGACTTATCTACATTTTTGTTCAATCAGGTGCTCTCTAGAATGAAAATGGCCCCTCCCCCTAATACCACCTGCCTCCAACTAGCAAATAATGGTTTACACCAGTGATCAACATAATCACATGGGTAGTTTCCAAGAGTTCTGGTACCCTAGGATCGGTCACATTATGCCAACTCACTGACCAGCGGCATCTCTCTTCAGACATTCTTGCATCGGCTCCAGAATGTTTACCTTTCCTTGTAGTGTGACCGGAAGTGCGAAACATCAGCAATGTGGGAGACCTGGGTTTGGATCCCACGTGGAAACAGTAAGTAATCTCTTTTGCATAATCAGTAATGAGAGCAATTCAGAGGTTGCATGATATCACATTTTTACTCCACTGATGCTTAGGTTTAGGTTTGAGGTTTGGAGTTTGGGTTGGGGGTTACAGTTTATAAAATATGTATTCTTCTTAGGGCTATCACGATTATGAAATTTGGCTGACAGTTAATTGTCAAAGAATAATTGTGATTATGATGATTAATTGCCTGTTTTAGGGCTATGACGATTAATTGTCTCTTTAACGGCTTTCACGATTAATTGTCATATTTTTGTCATATTTTTTCCTGCATGTGTGCTTCATACACCATAAGAAGTCATTTTATTTAACTTGAAATATATAAATCAAATAATAAAATAGGGATATATTATTTCCTTTTAAGGCTTTAAAAACTTATGAGTGACATGAAAAATAATGTTTCAAATATCAAAATATTTCTAAATACTTAAAATATGTCTCACTTTTTGGTCAACTTTAGTTTTGGTCAATTTTATATTTACACTGTTGTTTTTTAACTCATATTTTATATTATATATTTTTATAAATACAGTTGCAATCAAAATTATTCAACCCCCCCCCCCCCCCCATTACATCTATATCAGTTGAGTGACACATTCAAAGTCATAGTGTGAATATATAACCTAATATTTCTAAATAGCAGGATTTTTTAATAATTATTCAACCCCTATTGCATGTAGCTGTTTCCTAAATATGTAAGGATACACAAGTAATTGTTTTAAAACAAAATTAAGTCATCAATCTGCAATGGCACTTATTTAAGTTTTAAAATTTAAGTTTAGCGTTGTAAGCAAAAATGGATTTCTGTGCAAAAAATGCAATTAAAAATAAGCTGTCTCAAAAGCTAATAGAGGAGATTATTTCATTACACAAGAAAGGTCATGGATAAAAGTACATTTCCAAGGCACTTCAATTGCCAATAGACAAAATTGGCAGCACCATTCATACATTTTTAAAATATGGTACAACAGCAACCTTCTTGGGTGTGGAAGAAAGCAAAACTTCACCAAGGGAAATGTTGACTTGAATATTCAAGAAGTAATTAGGAAAGAACTGTGGAGTCCTGGAAGAAGGTTTTATAGACGTATGACACTAAACTGAAAATGAGTTTTAGACCCATGGGTCAGCAGTACATCTGGAGTAAGATGACAAGGTGATGACAAGAACGACACCATCCCCACAGTCAAGCATGGAGGTGGTTCAGTCCTGTTATTGGGGTGTTTTGTGGCTGCAGGAAACGGCTATCCTGACTATGTGACAGACACCATGGATTCTTTCAGGTATCAGGCCATTTTGGCATGAAAAATGTGATGCCTTCTTGTTGGTTGCCATGTTGATGGAAAAACAAATCACGCATATTCATGTTATCGATTCTTTATTATAAATATGATGTGAAGACCTGCTACTTTCTAAATATATGTTTGTTTACTATGTTGTTTTGACATTAGTGTTGTACAGTAGCTAGCATGACCTGTAATGTCTCTTGTATGCAATGCATGACTTATTTGTATGGAATACATAGCATAGCAGAAGAGAAAGTTACTGTGAGAAAAAAAGCAACACAAAAAGAATGCAAAAGTAACGTAATGCTTTACTTTCCATAAAAATTAACTTTTTCATTAATTAAGTTACTTTTTCAAGGAGTAACGCAATATTCTAACAAGTTACTTTTAAAAGTAACGTTACCCAACACTGGTCATTAACACTGCCTGTATGAACCAGGAACATTTTCCATTACACTATTTTTTTAAAGTGAAACCGGAGGGCTTTGCGTTCACTATCAGTTTATATTTGTTTGTTTATATTTTTGTGGGAGTTTGGAGCGAGCCTCTGCTGACAGCACGTGCATCAGAGCGCTTCACGTGCTCTTCAGGACAGGAGCTGGTTGACGTCTGCAGTGCGGCTCAGTGATGCTTGGACTTGGAGTTCAAATGAATGACACACAAACGCGCCATTCGTGGCATTTCTATTAGGACTGGGAATTGCCACAGATTTCCCGATTTGATATTACAATGATATTTTCTAGCTGATTCAATATGTATTGCAATATTGCAATTATTGCAATTTGATGTTTTGATATAAACACTTCATAAAAAGATAAAACAAACTTAATTCCATTTTACACAGAAAGTACTGAAGAACAGTTGTGTCTAAAATTACAATTGTTTTCACTCTGAAATGTATAATTTTCATGTAAAGGGTAGGGATGTGCAAAACTATCAAATTAAAACTACCAGTCGACCAGTCAGTGTGTTGTCTGAGCTAGGCGACTAGTTAGTGCAAAGGAACCCATGTATAAGGCTGCATTATGTCCATTTGTATTCAACAAATAAATATACAATATATATAATTGTAACTTATCAAACAAATTGAACTTTTTTTGGAATATAAAGTATAACATATATTACCATAGGCTATTGCTATTATCATAATTATAATTTTGCATCGTACAAATTGGGGCTAAAGAGAAACTTGTTCAAGAACCATTTCTGGGATTTTACTGAATTATGACATACATGACAGTTCACCTGTAGTCTCAATATCGTTGCATGTTATTTACATATGCAACCTGAGATCTGAGATCCTATGCAGTGTTCTCATCGACAACACTATTCTCACAAACTGCTCCCAGATGACTGACAGAGAAGTGAGAACTCACAATCTGCACGTGTTGGTGCCGAAGCACAAATGAACTTCTGAACAAAAAAAAAGCAAATCAGACACGTGCATTGCCGGCATGTCTTTCGTCTGTTCTTCAAAATATAATCCGGTGTGTTACCTCAAGCACGCAACTTTGTGTCTAGCATCATTTCTTGTTGACAGTGGCAGGTAAATATGCAAAATTACACACCACTGAACATGAATACACTGGCTGTTAGATTATAAATATTGCGGGGGCACGACGTAGTTTACGGCATCCAACAGTTTGATGAGCCTTTTTACAGCTAAACTATTTATTAAAGCAGTGTCAGACAGAATCAGTAGAATGACCCCTTGACAAATACTCCACGACCTTTCAAAATAACTTTTGGATTATGCATTATAACAGGAACATTGATCACAGCAGAGGATTTTGACGTCTGACAGTGAACAAACGACACTTGATGGCTGTAGCAGCGGTGCATAAACGTAAAGAATTAAAGAGACAAAACATTTCAGAGAGATAAACTTTTATGTGGAACTCTGCACAAATATAGCTTCAAATATATATATGTATCTATTAATCATTGAGGCATTAAGATAAACATGTATTTTTTTATTAAATAAAAAATAGATTTTTCATCAGGGAGATGATTTTAGAATCGTTTGGCTCAAGAATCGCGATTTGTAACAGAATCAGTTTTTATCCCAGCACTGATTTCCACAGTATAGTCACTTAAAATTCCCCGTTTTGGGCATTAAAGGTGCAGTATGTAAGATTCAGAAACCCTTGTTATTAATGACACCTGTGGCCGTTAAGTGAACTGCAGCCAGCTACCTGTTGCTCGTGCTCATGCACACACTACATAGAGCATCGACCAAAACAATGACGTAACGTACAAAGAGACTGAATGTGATTCACCGGCATCATGCTGACAGATGAGGTAGCATAATTAAAATTACACAGTTATGATTGTTTTACTACAAACTTTGAGACTGTATATTATATTTGACTCTCCAGTGCTGGAACAGGGCTAAAACAAAGTGTGGATATAGGTCTGACTATGCCAGACTGTAGTTTGAAGTAATCACTTTTCTTTGCATGATACATTGACTGCATTTATACGATAGCTTATGTCGCCGTTAGCTAGCTAGCCAGCTTTATCAATAGCTGTTAGCTAAATTTGGTGGATGATGACAGTAGCTGTTTATAAAATAGACTGTACATTATAAATATGTTGACACAATTCAGTATTGATGTGATTCCATCACAACTGTCATTTTGATATATCGATGCGCTATTGTTTTATAATAATAGAATGTATATATTTTCTGTATAACCACGTTACATTACACTAACGAATGGAGCTTTTTGCATTATTTTGAACAATGTCTAGCATTTATTTAATGTGTTATTGTAATTTACCTTACTGAATAATTACAGATTAACATTGTTTATGACAGTTACAGTGCAGGCAAGATCAAGTTAGCTAAAATTACACAGTACAATCCTTATGGCACTATATTTCACATGCTTTGCAGTTATGTAAGCTTACCTGTCCAATAAGAAGAACACCAATTCAGGGTCGGTTTTGATCCCCAAAACCGAATGAAGGTCCTTCCAGGAATCAAATACCCTGCCGATGTTCACTCTAGTTTTCGCTCGACCACGATCACGTTTCCGCTTAGCCAGACGGGATTCAGTAGATAGATGTTTTTTTTTGGTTTTTTTTTGGCTTACTCTGAGTTTGTGTAGGAGTCGGTGTTGTGCTGGGAGCCGGACGTTTGCTGGATTCCATCTCTAAGATAACGTTACCTAGTGTTGCAGTTTGTTGTCGCTGTTGAATAGCGGAAGAGAAGCTATTACTGTCTGAGGCAAGGCTCTCGGAAGCGTGCATAAACGTCACATTCTTTGGATTTTCCCGGCAAAGCGACCCACTCCCTTTGCATGAAAATCAGTCTACAGGCTTTAATAGGCAACCTAGGAAGTCCAGGAAGGGCTCATTTTTTAAGTTGTGTTACAAGCCGTTCACACTTTGGCAAAAAAAAAAAAAAAAAAAAAGAAAGAAAAAGGTGAATATTACATGAAAATTGTTACATATTGCACCTTTAAAATTTGATTGGATTTAGAATACCCAATAATCACGATTATCTCAAATAACCGTAGTTAGATAAAATAACCACAATCAGACAGTTATTTCATAATCGCAACAGGCCTAATTCTTGTTCACTGTATTGCAGCCTGCACAGCTGAAAACAATTGCCATCATAACTCTCTTTTGGCGCCCCTTTGTGGACATTACACCCAGACAATCTACCTCACATGTGTCCAGAAGTCCAACAACACTTAGCGCTTTGGCCACTGGGGGCAGTGTTTAGAATTTCGGTAAGCACAGAATGATTTAAGCTAAAAAACACTCAACCTACTCTTCCGGATTCTTCTTCTTCATTACTTTCCCTGAACTTCCAGTGAGAGCTCAGAAGTCACTCTTGAAGACTGAGTCTGTAGTGGACAGAAAGGCATTTCAGAAACTGCAGAATGGCCTCCATAGCAGTGGATTGTAATGTCTCAGATTGTGAAGTTGTCTCCTGTCCCTTCAACCCCGTCCTCCCCATCACTCTCCCCTCCATCCTTTGGCAGTGAGCCTGGACATTCAGCTGGCTGGGAGCCCCTGGCTTCAACTCAATGCCTTGTGGTGGGTGTTGATTAGGACAAACGCTGAGCATTCGCTACCAACCCCGGCTTAGCACATGCGGGAATGTGCGGTTATTTGATGCCACTTGTGTTCTTCTTTTCCTCTCACTCTTATTTGCTGTCTTTCATCTCGTCTGCGTTTCTTCAAATGCTAGCAATGTAGCGCACCTCCTGCAACCTCGCTTGATGTTTCTTTACATCACACCTCTGTTCGAAAACAAATTGACTGCTGCTTTGAGGTGGAAACTCATGGCCCCTGTTGTGTTTCTGAAGCTTTTACATGTGTGTTCAAACATATGTTTGTATTCCAGGCATGCAGAGTATATATTAATGTTAATATATGTTAATGTTGCATGCAGAGTATATATTAATGTTGATTCACAGTCACTGCAACAAAATCCTTCCACTCAGAGCCTCAGTATGTGTAACGTATAGTCAGATGTAGTTTAAAATGAATAGTTTGCACAAAATACAAATTCTGTTATTATTTACTCACCCTCATGTTGTTCCAAACCTGTATGCTGTTAGTTTTTAGGAGAAGTTTTTAAGAATCTTCATGCAACTCATTTTCATGCAATAACAGCTTGCAGTGACCACAGCTGACAAGCACCAAAAAGGACAAAAAATTCATATTTACTGAAAAAAATGTGGTGCCTTGATCCCTTACAATTGTGACTATTTCTTATAATTGTGAGTTTATATCTCACAACTGTGACTTTATATCTTGCAATTTCCAGTCTATATCTCGCAGTTCTGACTTTATTTCTCGAAACTGCGTGTTAATATCTCGCAATTTCAAGTTAATATCTCACAATTACGAATTGATTTATAGAAATTGCGTATTAAAATCTCACAATTTCAAGGTAATATTTCACAATTACAACTTTATTTTATAAATTGCAAATTTATGTCACACAATTGCATCTTTATATCTTGCAATTTCGGTTTATATCTCACAATTGCAATTTTATTTCTAGAAATTGCAGGTGTATATTGAACGATTGCATCTTTATCTTGCCATTTCGAGTTTCAATCTCACAATTACGACTTTATATCCAGAAATTTCGAGTTTATATCTCACAATTACATCTTTATATCTTGCAATTTCGAGTTTATATCACGATTCTGACTTAATTTTCTTGAAATTGAAAGTTTATATCTTGCAATTAAAAATGTTCAAGTATACAGCCTGTACAGCAGAAAACAACTGGATTCACAACTCACATTTGGCGCACCTCTGTGGACATTTCACCTGGAATATGGAGCTCACACGTGTCCATACACCCAACAACACTTACTGCTTTGGCCACTGGGGGCAGTGTTTCACTTTTCAGTAAGCACAGAATGATTTTAGTCAAAGACAAGTCAACCTATTTCAATGACGACAAAATCTCATTGGTTCTTTCACGTATTGTAACCAAATGCAACACGCCAATTTGAAAATGTGCAATAGAGAATGAGATTTGAAAGCTGTAGTGTAGGGGAAGATTTTCCCTGAATAATTACCTACATTTCTGTCTATCATATGGACTACCTTTATGCTTCTTTTATTATGTTTTTTTGGTCCTTTTTGGAGCTTGACAGCCATGGTCACTATGAACTGTTGTATAGAAAAGAGTTGTGAGGGAATTCTTCATAAAAAAAGTTATAAAAAAAAAAAAATGAAAATAAGTTTGAGTAAAAAAGACAGAATTTTAAGGATAACTGTCCCTTATGTGAATGGCACTTGAAACTTAATGCAAAGTTTTGTTATTTTGGTGCCAATTTTATGAAATAGTCCATTCATTTGTTTTGTACAATGACTGATCTTCTCAAGCTAACAAGGGGTTGCTTTGGGAAATGGCATTTTGTTTTGTTCTGCTTTTCTCTGTAAGGCTCAGTAATTGTGAGTGTCTTTTGAACTGACCAATTTAATGTGTTAATAGACTAGCAACATTTAATTTGGACTGTTGTTATTACAATGAGGTACAAGACCCAAGAAAAGTCAATTCCAACACAGTGTGTGCCCTGAATGATTTAGTGAGGGTTAGCAGAGCTAGTGAGGTTAAATGGGAAAACTGTGGTGCATTGCTATTTGCTCCTCTCGGAGAAATGAATACTGACAGAGATAAAAGAGATCCAGCGCAGATATATTACGCTGTTTGTTTTCATTTCAAAGGTGGGCTTGGAAGCAGACCCATTAAAGTCTTCATTGGTGTGATACATAAAGCAATGCAAAAACACGAGCAGCAAATTCTTGACAGACACAAATAAGCTTGTGTGACCACACGCCGATGCTAAATTGCCCCTTAGGTTTTAGAATAAAAGCATTGCCTCTGAGCTTGGACTTGAAATGCATCCAAAAGCGTCAGTGTTTCCTGTTTTGAGTGGACCAAATTCATCAATTCTGCCATTAGAATGAATTCTGGTCAATGGAGAAACATGTTTGAAAGAGGGAGATGCTCTTTGTAAAATAAACCCCTGTCATGTCTGTTCCTGTTTATTAGTGAGATCATACGAAGGAAAAGAGAGCGAGAGATGAAAAGAGGGCATGAAAGAGAGTGCACTGGAGAACAGATATTGATGCAGCATTTAACAGTGTGCATCCCATATTCTGCCTGGATTTAGAGATGGGTGATACCACTTATTTCCGTTTCGATTCGATACCAAGTACTTTTAGGCCAATATCGCCGATATCGATACCAATACCGATACTCCTATTAAATTGAATTTTTACATATTCTTTGGATAAAATTAGTAACTTTATTATTACTTAAATTTTTTATATATTTATGGGCCTAAACAGAAAATTATTAGGCTGCTTTGTTTACCCTTTAATAATTAGTTAGTATAAGCCAAATATAAAACCTCAAAATAAACCATATATAGTATTATATGGTTACTATTACTAAAAGCAAGTTACCGTATGGATACTACAGTAATTGTATCAAAACCTTGGTTACTGCCAAAAAAAAAGAAGAAAAAAAAAAAAAAACCTTGATTATTACAGTTGTGGTTACTAAGGGTATGTTTACACGACAACGATGTACTAAAAACGGAAACGTTTTTCCTTCGCATTTTTGAAAAGTTTCGCGTACAGACGACAACGTTGTCAAAACGATCCACGTTCACACGGATCCGCGAAAACGACTAAAAACGCTGTATTATGCATGCCAGGCCAGTAGATGGCGATGTCACTTTGTAAAGAACCACTACACGCCTGCGCACATAAGCATTCTTCCACAGAGCGGTGAAGATGGCGATCGCTGGTCGTAGTGATGTAGTAAATCTACACTTTGCTGGGGAAGCGTCAATAAACTCAATCTTGAGCAGCACAAACACAGTCCTGTAGTCCGCCATTGTAGTTTTGAATGTCTCGCGCATTGTTTTGAAGTACTCGCGTGCATGCCTATAGACTGAACACGTAATACACGTGCGCATGACGTCATCGTTTTCACAAATTCACGTTTTTGTATGTTTACACGGAGACGATAACGGCATCATTTTCAAAAACTTGCACTTTGAAATCCGTTTTCAAAAGTTTGAGTTTTCAGGCCCCAAAATGCCGTTGTCGTGTAAACGAACAGCCAGAACGCATAAAAAGTTGAAAACTTTGTCGTGTAAACGGCCCCTAATACAATATTACTACAGTAAAGCCATGGTAAGTTTTCATAAAGGTATCATTTATTAACGAGGAGTACAGATCATTATCAATGTTTTAACAACTCTGAATTTAAATAAGCCTGTAAAAATTGTCAAACAAGCCCATTATAATACATGTCACGTCTAGGTTTGTCATTACTTAGTGTGAATAACTCCAGATGCTGTTTTTCTGTCATTACCTCAGGAAAGCACTGCTCCCTCTTTGAACGAGCGCTTTGACTGAAAGGGTGAGAGCTGTCTGACTGCTGGTGTATTTTAGCATTTCTGCACGTCAAGATGAGCGGAAGAAAAAATAGTTCCGGTGCCATGCAACAATTCACTCATATAATTCTTTTTTTCCACTTCAAATCTTATGAGATGCATAATATTCATGTAATCTAAATAATAAGATAACTTATAAAAAATGTGAGGATCGATATTCTTGATACTACATCAGTACAGGAAGTATCGATACTTTAGTATCGATCCGCCCATCACTACCTTGATTCCATGTAGCTCAGAAAGCTACAAGTACCATGTATTTGTGTGTCTGTATGCGTTTTTCTCTAAATATGTATGATCTTTTGAGAGATCTTTTATATATATATCCGGCAGAATATGCTTTTATGAGGTTTGAGTGTGTTTGTCTGTGTGAAGACTTAGGCTATTGTGACCCCAGTGTTTTGCTTGAGTGTGATCCGATAGAATTTTATTTTTCAATATACAGTAGAAGTTTGAGTTTTTTTCTGTTTGTGTAAAGGCAATGACTTGTAGACTTGTTTTTGTTTGAGTGTGGTGCGGTAGAATTTTTTTCTTATGTTCTGCAGAATATTTTGATATGCAGTTGGAGTGTGTGTTCAATCTTTATGACATGAAAGACTTTAGTTTTCCCGTTTTTTTTTCCCCTGTAATTTTTTTGTGTCACATTATAAGACCGTTAAAGTAGAGAGTAGACAGAAAATTATTAATTATGTGTACGTGTGTTTGTATATTAAAGGGACAGTTCACCCAAAAATGAAAATTCTCTCATCATTTACTCAGGCTCATGCCATCCCAGATGGATATGAATTTCTTTCTTCTGCAAAACACAAATTATGATTTTTAGAAGAATATCTCAGCTCTTTTTGTAATATCTAGCTTTTTTACACACATTTAGATCCTGTCGTTTGCACAAATGTTTTGGTCTGCGCAGAATGTGTGACAGTGCATGCGCACAGCTTAGAGGTAACATTGCTCACAACTATCTGTACCCATCTGACATTGTCCTTACCCCATGCTTAGGTCAGGTCTATTCTTAAAAGTTTGGTTGTTTTCTTGTGAATGATCCGTTAGGACTATCCCTCGCTCTGATGCACTTTGACAAAGACATCAGGGGCACATGAAAGGTCACAATGGTATGGAGCAAGGGAAGAAACCGAAGCATGTTCTCTAGACAAAACAAAGACTTGCTAGCTGAGGGGAGAGGCTCCTCATGTCACTCTGAATCAGTGCAAGGCTGGTGATCCGGGTGAAAGTCTCTATCATCAGGTCTCAGCGCTGGTCTGCGGGGGCTCTGGAAACAGCCACACCACGAGGAGTCGTGTCTAAGAACCGTCCTCTTGTCTCATTGGATGCTTAGGAACAGGCCTGGTGAAGACCTGCGGGATACACACAGAATCACTTGCACATGGTCCAAAGGCTGCATCCTGCCCTGACTTCGTGTTTCATCAAAGCTGAGTGTGAACATGTGATACTGTCTTAAAGGGATAGTTCACACAAAAATAAAGATTCTTCCATTGTTTACTTAACCTTTTCTAATTCTTAGCTCCTGTGCTGTTGTTTTTATTTTTTTTCCCCACTGCGGAACACAAAAAGAGAATTTTGGAAGAATCTTTACACAGCTGTTTTTCATAGAATGACAGTTCATAATTAAAACAGATACATAATAAAATAAAAAACTAGGGCTGGGTAAAAAAATAAAAAGAAACTAACAACAGTTATTGAAAAACTAACTGAAATAAAATAATTATCAAAGACAAAAAATACTGCTTTCGTAATCTTTGCGCACTCACTCATCAAATAGCTAAGAGCAAATTTGTTGAGAGGGGGGTGTTAGGTTACAAATGGGGGGCGTTTATCAGTCATAATAATCAAATCTATCGTCAAGTTCCTCTCTGCATTAAAACATTTATAATCTGACCTGTATGGCTGGCTGCAGGTGGCGATTTGGTGTGTGATGCATGTGAGGTTAATACCAATTTGAAAATCCAAAATTATAATAACTTGCTTCAAAATTCAGAGAAAATGCCCGTCTTGGTGAGATATTCATGTAAACACAGTAATTTATGTCTGAAGTGAATGTAAACTGTAGGTGTAAATACTGACTAATAGATCTGCTGCTGTCAAATATGTTGTTCATATTAATGAAAAAAAAAACAAGTAAATGAGAAAATCACTCATTCCTCTTGGCTGGATTAGTAGCTTTAAAATGTAATTATTGTAATGTATTATAATCATACAGTGAATACTAGTAATTTAAGTAGTTTTATGCTACATTGCATTACTCGTTTACATTTTTTAATGCTTACTTGAATATTTGATAGTGCTGTTAAAAACTTATAGCAGTGTTTTCTTAAATAAAGCACTGTTTTATATATATATATATATATATATATATATATATTTTTTTATTATTATTATTTTTATTATTATTGTTTTATTTATCCTATGCTTGTAATTTGCTTCGTTATTCTTTATTTTTGACTGTTTACTGGTCTTGAACAATTACTTGAGAACTTGTATTTTGTTAAGGTATCAAATTGGACAATCGTCAAATTGCTTTCATATTTAAGCAAAATTGACAATATAATTGAAATATATGCAAATGAACCTGATTCGAAACTGAATCAGAATCGAATACGAATAAAGATATCTGTATCATAACCCAGCCTTATATACAGTAAATACAAAAAACACCATTAAAGCACTATGAAAGTAGAAGTTAATAGTGAGGTGTGTAATTTCTGAACGAGATGGCTAAAATAATGATTGTGTTCAAACAAGTTTTCCCAAACACTCCCCCATCTGCCACTGTTCGACAAATAGGTAATCCTGCCATAAACTCATGACACTGGTTGAGCCAGAAGTTGACAAGATGGGCTGCTCAAACAACCAGAGCCACTATTGAAAGCACCACAAATCCACATGCTAAGTAGAAAAAGGAAGTCAACCTAGGAACGGCTTAATTATAGATGTCTCTGACTATTGGAAGGATTTTTAGTTATTATTGTTTTATGCAATCAAACATATTTAGAAACTGGTTCAACTATACTCCAAAAATCCCCAGAACAGCAGCCCAACATACATGCTTTCAGGTAGCCAAGATCATTCGTACAAACACGGAAGCAATGCATTGATATGAATGAATGAAAGAATGTTGCATTTATATAGCACTTTTCTGATACTACACTCAAAGCACTTTACACAATGAATGGGACTCTCCTTAACCACCACCAGTGTGCAGCATCCACCTGGATGTTGTGACGCCAGCCATAGTGCGCCAATATGCTCACCACACCAGCTATTGTTGGAGATGAGAGAGTGAACTACTCCCACTACTCCCAATAATGAATGCTGTTTTTTAATGTTTGCATGTCATTAGCAAAAGAAGGGCTATCAGCATCCATCCAGACAGGAAGGTGATCTGACAGTTCCCTTTAACCTGTTTATTGATCCTACAGCCTCATTAAACCTCTTATCCAGTGGCTTTCACACACCCAAGCCTGTCATCGCTCTCAAAGCTGTCAGAGCCCAAGCAACAGTCAGAACACACTCACACACAGGCATGCTGCCAGTCTCTGCAAGCAAACATGCAAGGTAGTGTTTTTTCTAAAAGCTTTAATCATGGCGGAACAGCGAGCGGAGCATGCCAGCGTGCCCTCCCCTCTCGGAAAATCTGTTTTATTAAAGAAGTCCTGAGAGGGCAGCCTGTGGAGAATGGCATGTTGGTCTTGAACAAAAGACAGGAATAAAGTCCGGAGAGTGCATCGTAAAACACTTCATTAAAACCATTCTCTATTAATGGAAGAGATGGGACCTAGTTTAACTCGCAGCTGGAGCTTTTTAATTTGTGGCTCATGCAACAAACTGAATTGTGTATGGGAGTTATAACTAAGTTTAGAAGGTGACCTGAGGCATTTGGCATAGCAATACTTGTGAACGCTGATGAATCAAATCAGTTGTGATTACGCCGGTCTGTTTTAGTTTGAGGAGTATCATTGGGAATAGCCTGAATTGCCTTCCTTTGATAAACGTTGTGATGCAAAGATCTAAAAACATTTGGCTGACAACATATTATGAAAACGTAGTCTTGGGAAGAAATCTGAGGCTAAATCCCAATACACATACTATCCATACCAGATACAGAGCTGGATCATTGGTCCTACAAGGCACCTAGGCCATGTCCTTGGAGAAGCAATTCTAAAATGTGGTTCTAAAATGTGCATCAATGTCATTTGATGTATTTGTGCGCATTTACATGCACACCAATACACTGATTGCTTAAATTAATAAACATGTAGATTTTTGCTCATGACCCTGATTTCGGGACTTGAATTTCAGACTGTATTCATTAGGTAGATCACACGTTATCATCATCATTATCATTGTTATTTTCATAATTAAATGCTGGAGAGTGTCACAAATGAGGTCGGATCGGCCCAAAACTCAGGTCGATGGAAGTCCTGGTGGTCCCTGAGCAGATAATGGCGGTACATCCGGCCAGGGAGCCACAAATTAATTGGATTACAGTTACCTCATTTTTTGTATCCTGATTACCTAACGCCGTTACAAGTAATCTGTTACTCCCCAAGCCTGTATGTAAACACTTGCTTCTCTGTATTTTTTAATAAGATGACATTTGGTATCTGTGCCCTCTTTGAATCGAAGTTGCTGTAACACCGTTCTGGCCCAATTGAACCCTTGGGTTCTTACTCGTGTACTGGCTTATTACATACTTGAAAGTATTTAATCTACCACTGCCAGCAAAATACATATTTTTCATCCTGATTGCAATTGGTTGCCATTGTTTTCTTCTGGCCATGTTATTCACTAGCACCAATCTCATGCATTGTTTGTCACTGGCTTTCTCACAAGCCTCAATGCTAATTGCTGTCATTAGCAGGCAATACTCACACCCTGTGCAATTTCTTGCAATTAAGACTTTGCTGTAGAGATGTTATGAGGTAGAATAATGTGGTAGGTCAAGGAGATAAAGGGGCAGCTAATTAATTTGCACTTAAATTAACGATTTGTCTTTTCGATGGCTTTTGGATTCTAGATTTACACTTGCAGTGTTTTTGTCCCCTATTTTGAGAAGTCGAAGGATGTGACGGGACTGGAAATAAAATACTTTTGTCATGATTCCTTAATGAACTCTGCATTTTCTAGTGACGGTGAGGCTGCATTAAAGATCTGCAGTTATGGAGTGACACTCAAGTCTAATGAATATAAAAACATTTATAAAAATAGGCACGGAGCTCCTTGGAGCAAGAGATTGGAAGTGGTATCCACAGTGGCTGAGCTAAACTGACGAGTGCTTCAGGGATCACACACACACACACACACACACACACATATGTTGGTGTGGCTATCCCTCTCCAAAGACATAATGATCTTTATACTGTACGAACTATAGATTATATCCCCTACTCCTAAACCTAACCCTCACAAAAAACGTTCTGCATTTTTACATTTTCAAAAAAACATAGTTTAGGATGTTTTTTAAGCGATTTGAATTATGGGGACACTAGAAATGTCCTCATAAACCACATTTATAGCATAACCCTTGTAATTACCAGTTTGTAACCTAAAAAATTGTCCTTGTAAACCACCCAAACCCGCCCACACACACATGTTATCACAAAGGGAGATTGAAGATAGCGCAAAGCATGAGAGGTGGACTCAGGGTAACAAACTCAGGGTGTACAGTTCTGTGTTTAACCTGTGAAGGAGCGAGAGTCTTGTGCATTTCTCATTTACTAATATAAGTGAAAATCAGCTGAGATATATTTTGGATTTGAATATCACCTGAAACTTGTCATTTTTCAGTGATTGACAGAAGAAAGTAAAGAAGAAGAGACAGACCACTCATAGAATAATGACTGGGAAAAATTGCAACTCTCAATATGGCAACTGTTGAAATGGAAGTCCTGCCTCTCCATTAAAAGAGCCAAACAAATTTTTAATGAGGCATTGCCTAAATTGTGACTCCAGAATGCATAGAAACGTGAAAAATACAGATTTTGTGTGTGTGTGAGATTGGGTGTGTGATTAAACTAAATTTTTTGTTTTTGTTTTTTGTTTTGTTTATATCGTCTTGGACCTACACTGCCACCTACGGGCCTGGATTAAGCATCATTCAAACACACCATACAATTGTAAAAATTCACTTATAAAAGTCACGCATGATTAATTTAATTTATCACATGAAGTCTGCAAAGTGCTAGTTATGTGATCCAAACATAGCCGCTCCCATGAGCACCCTTTCCATGTAGAATAAAACTGCTTTTATAAGGTTACTGATATGACTGGAATCTTCATCTCATGTGAGTGCTCATGATTTTATACATTTGTTTCAACATTAAACTTCATTTCTTTAGGAGTAAATCTTTTTAAAAAGAAAAAATGTGTAAGTTTGCAGCATTTATTTACGTTCCCCATTCAAGTAGAGAGGAGCTGCACTTGTATACCTATTGCCTTCATAGACTTACCTACTTGCATACCTAATGGCTAAACTTGCCGTAAAGCGACTTTGGTAAAATCAAGAGTCAAGGTTTGTTTGGTTAGCGTGTTCAAATTAGTGCCTGGTGGCAGATGTCGTAACAACACCATAAATAAAGCATTTTACTTTGACAAAGTATAATGCTTTTGCAAGCAAAACATAAATCCAAAATATTTCTTAGTAGAGTAATCGCTTGACAATCTAGAAAAAAGTATTAGTTTTCAGTAGTTGTTAAAGGAATGTTCCATGTTCAATACAAGTTAAACTTATTCATTTGTGGCATAATGTTAAATACCACAAAAATAATTTAGACTCGTCCCTCATTTAAAAAAGCAAAAATTGCGGTTACAATAAGGCACCTACAATGGAAGTGAATTGGACCAGTCCATAAACATCAAAATACACACAGCTTCAAAAGTAAAGCGACAAGATGTAAATATTATACTGTATGTGTTAACATAATTTATTGTGATAAAACCAGGGATTTTCTGGTGCTACAGCATTAACCAGATTACAGGGTTTACCAGCGTCATGACAACGAAGTTGTAATATTGGATACAATTAAATAAACACAGATGAGGTTAGTAAGTGATTTTATTACACTAAAATCATGTGAGCACATAAAATGTATGTTACATTTAAAGTTGTGTGGCTGTACATTTGAGAGAAATTGAGACAGTGTGTAGTTGAATGTTTATGGACTGGTTTCTTTCACTTCCATTGTAAAATGCTTTAAAGAATAAACCACAAAAGAAATATTAGTATTATATTATAATAGAATTATATTACATTATAAATTATTGTCACAAATGCTGTCGATTGAGCTTAATTTGTATTAAACCCAAAATATTCCTGGAATAACTTCCCTAATAACACAGGTAAAATTAAACTTCGTCAGATGATTGTGCCTCTCTGAAGCACATGCATATCAGTTAGCCCTCTTCATATATTTGGAGCATCTTTTGCTGCTAAGCAATGCAATACATCATCTGTTTTCCATGCTGTGTGACATTTATGTTCATAACCATTATCTCATATAGCTCTCTGTATGACAGTTTATTCATTCAGATGCTTTTGAGATGATGAAGGAGAGCAAGTGGCTGTAGCCCAGAGACAGATCAAATCAATTTTGATCATTTCTTTCCTCCCGGCGTCCTCGCTCTTGCTTTAAGAAGACTATCATAAATGTGATATCCTGCAAGACGCAGTTAGTCCAAGTCTGGTTTTGTAACCATATTGCAAGCATTATTAAAAGCCTTAGAGGCATAGTTCACTCAAAAATTAAAATTCTGTCATCATTTACTCACCCTTATATCATGTGAAAACCCGTATGACTTTCTCTCTTATGCACAAAATGAGATGTTAGGCAGAATGTTAGACTCAGTCATCTTTCACTCTGTTCAATGAAAGTGAATCCTGCCTAACATCTCATTTTGTGCTCCACAGAAAAAAGAAGGTCAGGTTTGGAATAACATAAGACTCTCTTTAATGTAATGCATATAACTATTGATTGTTTGTTTACACATACATTTACACACTACACAGGTATGCACAATAGCTCTCACCTATAGCAATTTTAAGGGCCCCTGCTGAACAACATTGAGATGTTTTTGTTCTCTTTAAGGAAGATTAAGTTGGATTGTACGATATACAGAAAAGAAAGATCACAATACACGAAAATGCAAATTAGCTCATCTGGCACTCTCAGTAGGCAGCAGTTTTAACTGATTAATTATAGATGTTTATTTGATTGGCTGCAGCTTAGTAAACCATGATGTTATTTGTTAAGCTATTCAGCATGGGAGCTGACTTCTTTTTTGTGCCAGAAATTGTTTTTTTCCACTTCTGCTTTGCTGGCTTATTTAAATTTTCAAAACAGCTTCAGCTCTCCATAACCTCATCAAACCTGATTGTAAATATTAAAGCGGACATACAGTATCATGGGAAGCATGATTTTCCTTGCTCGATTTAAATAAACAGGTTTGATGTACTATGCAGGCATACTTTATGAATGCAAAGCTTCTTTAACCAGGCTGCCCAGCCATTCTGAAAATCGTCACAATGATGTCACAACCATGAGATTATTAATATATGACTGCCTACATGTACATATCAACACCAGTATCAGTAAGGCTGTCAAATTAAAATTCCAAAATCAAATTTAAGATTAAAAAAAAAAAAGCAATGCTTTTAAATGCAAAAATGTGTATGCTCCACTAGAATTTTAATAATTGTCAAGTCCTATGTAAGATTATACAGCTCTCTACTGTCTACCTTTCACAACAGAGTTGCTGTTTTGGTGTTGTTATGATGTGTCCTTCATGTTCAATGTTTTCAATGCTGATCTTAGATATTTTTATAAATAATAATAATAATAAAAATATAAAAAAAATACACACTTAATGTTTGTTACACATTCAACAACACTCAACTCTGAGACAGCAGAACTAATCCGACAGCTACAGGTCACTACAGTGTCTGCAGACAAAGGTACTACAACAAGATTGGAGAGAGCAGAATATAATGAAACCACTGGTGTAGCCACGAGTGGGCCAGGGCCATCCATTGGGCATGCAGGTCCCCTCAATCTTTGTCTTACGCCCCAAAAGCTTACTGGCCTCAAACCACGAACCGCTAACGTCAGGGGCTGTCAGGCGGGAAATCTTTCAAAACAACAGCAGCTCCAAAACAAAACTTGATCGCACTCTTTATAACAAAGCTATTTACACTGTAAACACCCGATGCGGTGATGAGATGCACATTCATTTGACGGGCATCCCGTATCATGCAGTGGCACCAACCACCTTATTTCCGCCGTCTAATAAAAAATTTGTAACAAAGGTCATATAGATGAACTGATTGCTTTGAATTTTTATAATTATATATTTTAATAATTTCTGACCTGTTCATCAAAACCAGATCGAGTTGACATGGTTGAAATGGTGAAATGAAAAGACTCTAAACTTCATCCACTTAATTTTATTTAGTAATTTTTTTTTCTTTTTTTTATTAGAAATATAAAATGTATGAACTTATCCGCTGCATCAAAAGCAGCTTGTGACTGCATAAATAAGATACAAATAAATACATTATTTTGGATGCTAAAATATTTTCTCAAAACTCCTAAGACTTTTACACTCCAGCCTCTTTATTTTCCCTTTCTGTCTAAAATCAAATGATGTTATTTCCAAATATCATATGAGTGAGTGTATTGATATGAATTTTATTTGTCAGATGTAGATAGCTCAGAATATTTTTTCTCTACCTCCGATATATCAAACGTCAGGTAACAAATAAAAAACAGGATATCTTGCTATGGGAGCACCTTTTGTCCCCACATTTTAAATGTCTGGGGCATTTTTGTCATTTTCGCTGGTATTTTGACCAGCACACTGGTTAATTTCTGACGCTGCACTGTAAACATTTTTCATAATTTTAATGGTAAGAGATTGTAAAAATGCTACAGCAAAAAAATGTTAATTGGTTAATGGGTAGTTACCTTAAAATATACAGTACATTTTTTGTATTTATTTAAAAAGACAATACATGTAGTTTTACTGTAAATTTTTTTACAAAATAAAATTTTTATAATGTAAAAAGTATGATTTTTTAACAGTAAAAATTTATATTATGTTTAAAAAGAGAGTACATGTATTTTTTATTTTTATAAATTACGGTAAAAAACAATAATCGGGCGTTCCCAGAATTCCCTGCGTGACCCATTACATTTCATTATATTTTATGGAAATAGTTATGTTTCTTCTTATTTTTAATATCAGTTATGTACTTTGGGGTGTTCTGTTTTATATTTGATGTAGTTTAGTTCATGTTTACTGCATACATTTAATTTCACATGTGTTACCCTGATAGTGTTTAGTGTATGTGTGAGTGACACTGAGCACTGTCTCTACATGTTTTTTGGTCATTGCTCTTGGAAAGGCCTACTATTGATGAACTTCATGTCATCATGTGTCCTTTTGTAATCACTATGGTGATTAACAATACATTATGAAGTGAAAAGCAGATTTTTACAGTTTCAGAAGGTTAACATATCAAGTTTATTATTTAATAATATAAACCACGGTAATGTGGTGTGAATTACATTGGTATGTGGAGATTAACCAATCATAACTGAGGTAATTTGCATATACTATAGAAGGGTACTTCTCGCAAAATACTGATTTCATTCAAGTAACATTTGTTTTGTTTTTTTGTTTTTTTAAGTTAAATATTTCTTTCCTTTTGAAACATGAAAAGGGATGTCCGAAATCATTGACATTAAAAAAAAAAAAATCACATTTTTGAAAACATTTTCTGGAGTATGTATGGAGTATGTAGTAACATACAAAACCCTTTCCAAAAATCTGAGAAGCGTAAGAGTATTTTGTAATATAATTAAAATTTATTCTAACTTTACATGTCAACACTTAGTAAAGGCTCTAATAAAAATTATCATTACTCAAATACTCAATTTATCTTATTACCAAAACACATCAGCCAAATTCGCACCTTGTTTTTGCATATTTTTTCAGATAGTTTTTAATAATTATATGTTGTATGTTTGATCTAAGAATAAATGATCAGATTTGGCTATCAATAATTGTTAACATTTAATGGTCCTAATTTTGAATCTAGAAAGGGAATGAGAAATAAACCAGAAAATTCTTTAGAAATCTAAAAATATAACAAAATACTTAGTATGTAGGGTTTCATAATGATTTGTATATTGAAATCCTCACTGCCATGGTTCAAGCTTAGTTTCGTGAGAACTTCCCAAAAGTACCTAAAGTACTAAAGTACTTATGTCTTTCTTTCCTCCTTTTGTGTGCAACAGAGAAAAGACAGTCATATAGATTTGGAACAACATAAAGGTGAGTAGCCTAAATGATGACAGCAATTTTCCTTTTTGGGTAAACTATTCCTTTAATTCCAAAGGTTAGAGAGAGGGTGTTAAATAATCATGTAAAACCAGATTACGATTGTTTTTGGTGCAAGAACCCATTATAAGTGAACCTCAGGAATAAAATAATGCAAAAGTATATACAGCCCCTTTAAATCTCTGGTAAAGCATTAGCATTGAGAACTGAAGACTGATAATAATGAATCTGCTTTAACACTAGACTGCTGTGTGGAATCACAATTTACTGTGTGAGGAAGAGTTAAAGAACTGCCGTCCATGGACACATCTGTCAATAGCCACAGCTCCTCTGTTTAAGTCAGTCTGGCTGTTCTCTTCCTCCTGCGCCTGTTTACAATTTAATGAGGCAGTATTTCAATGCTTTTCAATGCTTTCAATACATCCAGTGTGGAAATAACAGGCTCAGAGCAACACACTGCATATACAACTGTAATCCAGTGTATTGTGAGATTTAAAAGCTTTTGAATGAAACTGCTGTAATAGCTCCTGCAACCTGAGAGACAAAAGCCGCCGTATTTTTCACTGCTGAGACATTTTGTTCTCTGGGTCTGGTGTTATCATATCTTACTGGGACCGATCCAGCTTGTCAGAAGATCAGAGGTGTAGATTTCATTTGAACACTGGGGAGACACCAGTTTTGTTTTACTTTACACTATTGCTTAAAAATAGTAGTGCTCTGGATATTTGGGTGTAATAACTTGAAATGTTAAAAAGCCCATTAAATCCTCCAGCCAGGTCTCCTAAGGAACCAAATTGGCCTGGTTGCTAGGGAGGGTAGAGTCACATGGGGTAACCTCCTTGTGGTCACGATTAGGGGTTCTCGCTCTCAGTGGGGCGTGTGGTAAGTTGTGCGTGGATCGTGGAGAGTAACATGAGCCTCCACATGCTGGGAGTCTCCGCGGTGTCATGCACAACAAGCCACGTGATAAGATGCGCGGATTGACTGTCACAGAAGTGGAGGCAACTGAGACTTGTCCTCAGCCACCCGGATTGAGGTGAGTAACCGCCCCACCACGAGGACCTACTAAAATAGTGGGTATTGGGCATTTCAAATTGGGGAGAAAAGGGAATAAAAGCCCATGAAATCAAAATTTAGCTTTTAGTCTATTTCTGCTAGTGTACTCCTAAAAGTTGACAAAATTGAATATTAGCAGATATACACAATTAACCGTCTTTCTCTTCAAGGAAAATTGACCATTGATTTTTGTAGATGTAAGCAGAATGGATATTTTAAATGAAATATACTTAAATGAATCATAATCAAATCAAAACTAATCTAAATTGGAATCAAATCAAGAGCTTGTGAATGAAATCGAATTGGAAAATCTGTATCGATACTCAGCCCAAGTGGTTAATAAGGAATATTCTGGGTTCAATATAAATTAAGCTCAATTGACAGCATTTGTGGCATAATGTTGATTTCATGATAGATCATTTAATACTTTTAAGAAATGTATTTTTAGCTAAATTTTTAAGGAAAGGAACTGTTTTGCATATGTCTTTAAAGTAATAATAATAATAAACAAAATAACTTTTTAAGGCTTAGTTTAAAGAATCATGAACTGAACTGAACCATGAGCTCAATATCATGAAACAAATTGAATCATAAGATGAGTGAATCGCTACACCCCTACTTTTCATCACAAAAAATAAAAATAAAAAACGCCCCCGGTGTAAATAGCATCTGCCACACAGTGCTGCTATTTGCTCCTCAATAGTCTGTCGGAACCACAGAAATATACGACAAGCTAAACAATAGATGCTGCTGCAGTGGTGTGGGGTGTAAAGATGATGTGTGAATGTGTGGTGTTGTCCTATAGCGACCACGGTTCAAATCTGCATTTTTTTACCATCCAATTTCCTGTTTCCACTCTTAATATTTCCTTTAATAGTGCTAAAATAATAGATAAAAATGAATTCAAATGTTGATTTAATTGCAGTGATTTTGTCATGGTAAATGTCGAGGAGTGCAGAGAAGGGTTTGATCCAGAGGCGGGGTCTGTCGATCACACTTGTTCCCGCGGCTCGGCATCGCTTGTGTGTAAATTGCATCACTGTATTACTATAATAATATTGTAGTAACCATGTTTTTTGTCAGAAACCATAGTTTTAATGTAATTAACCATGGTGTTAGTACAGTAATATGGTGGTAATATAGTAACCATGGTTAATTTTGTGGTAAATGTAAATTTACAAAAAATACCATGGTGAAACCATGTTACTGTAGTAAACCAAGGTTATTTTTTCTAAGGTAAATTTAAGGTTATGTTTAGTGGTAGGGGTTAATGTAGTGTGTCTGTGGGACTCTAAATAAACACAATAAACACACTGCAGTGACATATAGTGTATGTTAATCTTTTAATATGGGTGCAAATAAGATCTGACACTATGTGCACCAGGGTGCAATTAGTATCTATCATTACTTGCACCAGGGTTGGGGTGCAAATAATATCTGGCACTATGTGCACTGGGTGTAAATAGCATATACCATTATTTGCACCAGGGTGCAAATAGCATCTGCCTAAAAAAAAAAACTTGATTAGAAGTGTCCTCTCCCTATCTACGCCTGAGGAACAGTCACTAAAAAAAAAAAAAAAAAAAAAAAAAATCTTCCATCTATTTGTTTTTGAGAGTGTGAGTGGCTGCGTAATATATGCCTATTTGAAGTGCACGAGTATACACGCACTGGCGTAAACATGAACAACAGCAGTTTGTGATTGAACAACTCCACCGATATGTCAAGAGTCATCAAGCTCCATTCAATCACAATCAAGCCTAATTCTGCCTGTAGTGTATTTTATAAAGCCATGTGACATGCTCTCGGCCTTTCTGGATTTAGCCCTCATTGACTTTGCCACAAGGATTCAGGAAACGGGACTGCACCCAAGAGATGGGCCAATTCACACTTCTGTTCAGGGTCAAGGGTCAATTAAAGCTTATTGAATAATAAATGGAAAGAAATAACAAGCAGCTGGGAGTGAGCAATGTCTTGGCCTCTATCTTTTCCCTCTCCCTCCCTCTCTCTCATTGACGGTCAGCCCTGTATGAGACTGTAATATCCTGTATATATGCAGGGATTCATATTGCAGTCACAGCCATGCTGGCTGAAATTGGTAGTGGAAGATGAAGTTGAAATTGGAAAGTGGTTATCATGTCTGCATGAGGAAACACATTTGAGTCAGTGGTAGAGAGGCGGGGGAGGAGAAATCAGGCCCGGTTGTATTATTGTGGAGAATGTTTTCAGTGTGATTGTAGCCCAATGTGAATCCAGACCAACCTGAAGACAGGCGTTCAAAGCAGCCACAGGTGATGACCTCCCTAATGATGCATACCTAATGCGTCTCAGCTTTATGACACTGTACAATCACCACCACCTTGTTGAATATCATTGGATCCGCTGAAAATGTATTTTACACCTCCGTTATTCACATAAAGTCAACGTGAATGGCTGCTCATTACATATTTTACTTCTGTAATGTATTTGCAAGTGAAACAGGATATACAACAGGGGAAAAATGTAGGAAAAAAAATGTTGTTTTTTTCTCATCAAACAATGAGAGAGGGGACTCAGGTTTCGTGCTTAACAAAATTCAAACTACTGCCTCCAGTGGCTGAAGCTGGAATTGTTGTTGAACTTATGCATGTGTGAGAGTGGCGCCAAAAGCGAGTTTTATTTATTGAGGGTTTTTTTTTAGCTGTACATGATGTTATTAACCCTTCCCCAACCCTTAACCCAAACGTCAGAGGAGTAAAAATGTAATTTTTGAGGGAAATTACAACCTTCGAATTGTGCTCATAATTAATAATGTGAACATGATTGCTTCCTCGTTATAGAAATTGGATCTCAGAGACTCTAGTTATAACACAATATACTGTACTGTATATGTCCAAAGTTCAGGCATGAAGCTCTGTTGTGCAAGCTGATAGGTTTTATAAATTTGTTATATTTTATCTATTTTACTCACTCACATGTGACATATTAAGCCAATCGGCTTGTATGTTGTAAGCTGATTGGTCCTTTGACATGCAATCGTGTAGCCAATAATCTTGCATCTCTCTTTGTCTACTATTTAAATTGCTGGTTTTACTCTAGCGCACTGCCTGAGTTTTTCTCTGAAACCCACCTCCACCCCAGCTGCACTGGTCTAGATCTGCTGTGTGGGAATTGTTTGGATGTCTATTTGTGCAGCAACATGTCCTACATGCTCGGTGCAGTTTGGCTGGCTTTTTGACTAATTGATCAGCAGTTGCAGCATGTCCACATGCTCAGCTCAGTATGTCTGTGTATTTTCTAGCAGTAGCAGGTCTCTGTACTTGCTTTGCAGCAGCAGCAGCAGCAGCAGCATAGCAGATATAGTCTAGTCATGATATTGATCTTGGCGGACTAGAGTTATCATGACTGAACTACTGTTACAACTGGACAGGCGAACAAACACATTTTGAAATATAATATGCTGTTTAGCTGTTGAGGCATTATTTTTATTCTTTTTACTTGCAAGTATTGGCCCACAAAGTTTCTTTTCTGCAGCGTATGAGGAAAATTGGAAAGTTAAAATCTCCTGCAGTTGCTTCGATCTTGTCTTTTGAAAAACTGTCGAGGGAGAGCTTCAAAAGATATATATATATATATATTTAAAAAAATAAAATAAAAAACAAATCTCACTTTGGGCATGGTTTCTTGGGTTATCTCTTCAAGGATACCACTATGGCACACTTGCATTTTTACTCTCTTAACCAGTATGTTTATGAGTTTTTGAAATTTCACTCAAACTTTCATTGAAAACTGTCAAACTCACTCCAGCTACTCATTAATTCGTCTTACACCTGAACTTAATATATGTGGCTTCATTTTCTAATTGTTTAGCATATTGTTATGTAAATGCTAGAGCTGGGCGATATGGCTTCAGAATTTATATCTCGATATTTTTCAGAAAATTTACGATATTCGATATATATCTTGATAATTATGTTTTTGCTCTGAAATAGCATAAAAGTGTTTTGTTTTGTTTTTTAAATCAGAGGAACCATTATTTCATCTAAACAGCCATTGCAGCCATGTAGAATTAATATTTCAAAGGCATTAAATAAAAATCTATTTAAAAATTATGAAGGCATGTTTCCCACAGTTTTTCACTAAATTAACACAAGGGAGACTCAAATGTAATCATTTTTATTGATTTGCACATTAATATTTATGTTGAACATACAATCATATATGGAAGCTTATTAAAAATCTTATTTACCTTCATATATTTTTACTAAAACACTTTTCTTTGTGAATGAACAAGGTGTGCAAAAACTACTTCACTTACTTTTTGGAAACCAGATGAATATTGCATAATATTAAATTATTACTGTGGAACCCAGTCAAGTTTATTATTATAATATAATACTGAATTATTATTATTTTCAGGATAATATTTTTTAAAGATAAATTAATATATTTCTGTCCTATTTACTTCACCCTTAACTGGGGTTTTTATTTTTACACTGCATGCAGTCATGTTTATTTCACCTTCACCGGGAGCTTTTATTATGAAATGTTTGTTTGACAGTGGCATCTTGTGAACCGCTATCAAACTCTCCTTTACTGTTCCGCATTTGTAGATTTGTATAATAACTTTATAGCGGTTACTAATGTTTGGAATTGCACGAATGCTTGAACCTGCAATACTTCACAATGCAGGTGAACTGCACTAAAAACACTAGTGTGCACATACATCAGCGCATCACAGGTGCAGACTTTGGCAGTTAAATAATCACATATGATCATATCTCAATTTTGATGTTATTTTGATTAATTATACAGCCCTGAAGTACTGATGCACTCTATGAAACTTAATGGCCAAAATAAAAGGCTCATTATAATCATCACGATATTCACGATATTGTTGAATTTTACATCGTCAGCAAAATCATCACAATTATATCGTCGGTATTCGATGTATCGCCCAGCCCCAGTAAATGTATGCTGCAGTATCACATTAAAGAGACCTGCTATGCTGCATTACATTAAACTCGAGAAGCCAGAATACTTCCTAATTTAATCTGCAAAATTTCCTAATACAGTCTTCCAATTTGGAAAGATTCTGCCAAGATGCAGCCGTATGACATCACACAAAAATGGGGGCACTAACACAGTTAATGCAAAAACAGTCACATTTGAGCAAATAAAATGCATCAATGTTTCAAAGTTCCTACATTAAACCTGTAAGCAAATGTTTGCAGAGCGACAGGTGTGTAAAATATGGTAAATGTTCCTCTCGGTTGATAATTGTACACCTGCAGAACTAATGCTAGCATTGCATAGCATTTTTAACCTCTGCAATTTTGGTGATAGGATATAGAATAATTAGAATAATTTGCTGACAGTCCAACAACTGTAAAGGTAATGGTAACATTACCAATTTGTTCCTTTATATGTCACCTTTATATGTATTTGTTTCTTTATTTTCCAAACGTAAGGCAATGGAGCACTTAGGAATATCCTACATTCGACTTGCGTTGGAACACAGCATTTTACCAACCCATGTAAAAAAATAAAAATAAAAAAATAAAACTGTGTAGCCCAGCCTAAGATGGTTTGCTGGTCTTACCTAGTCTCCGAGCCTGGCCAGGCTGGTCTGTTTTCTGGTTTTAGAGGAGTTTTTGGGTAACCAGCTGACTGACCAGCAAAACCAGCACCAGCTTGGAGACCAACTAGACCAGCTAAACTAGACTAGACCAGTTAAAACATTTCAGCAGGAAATTTCTGCTTGTTTTAAGAGCAAAATGGAGAGGTGATAAGTTTATGACAGAGAGATAGAAGGTAGCTAGATGATGCCTGACAATCCTGTTTTAATTAGGTAGATCTTAGAGAGAAAGCCTGAGATGATAGTATACCCATGCGAGAAGTTGCTTAAGAGAAGAAATGCTATCACTTGGCCGTTGGTTTTTGGCATTTCGCCGTCATTGGGGGAGCATGTGATGTTGGAATCTGCTTAAGGGGGGCTTTTGCTGCCGATAGCCCCTTCTTTCCATAAACACCTCATTACAGTCTTGGCCTGGAAAATTGCTGTAACAAAAAGGAACTCATCCACTGTGACTGTATAGTCTACATCTCATTCATCTGCCCTGATTTGAACCTTTTATTGATGCCTGTTCAAAAGGTGACAAGAATAAGAATGAATCAGTACCTTTTCTTTGCTAAATAAGCAGCTTAAACCAGACTAAGGTAGTTAATAGTCTCTCTGCCTGGCCAGGCTGATTAGGCTGGTCTGTTTTAATGTTTTCAGAGGAGTTTTGGTCACTTGCCAGCTGGTCAGGCTCAGAGACCAGTTGCTCGATCAGCCACACTGCAAAAATCATATACTTAATTAGTATTTTTGTCTTGTTTTTCATTGAAAATGTCTCAACATACTTAAAACAAGAAACATTTGAGAAGCAAAATTATGTTAGTCAAGAATATTTTTTCAGAGAATATATCTTGAAGTAAGTTTATTTTCCTTAGCCCATTTACTGTAAAAAAGGAATTGTTGAGCAAAGATAAAAAATCTTTGATGCAGTACAATTTTTAGTATTCTCAACAACAGTCTTAATAATTGTAAGTAACATTGCTTTTAGTCAATTTAAATTTGTTTGTTCACTAAATGCAAAATGTTTTGTTGAGAACTACTAATTTCTTGTTCTGCCAACTTTCAGTTAGCAATACGAGAACTTTTATTTTGTCACCATTTCGGTCTTATGAATGGTTTTAAATTACTTTTACATGAAGTTAACTGCAATGCAATCATTACCTCTGAAGAGAGTGGCAAGGCAAGCCAGTATGTAAAATGTTTGACATGCACACATAATAGACCTCAAGCCTTAAAGGAATAGTTCACCCAAAAAATCAAAATTCTCTCATTATTTACTCACCCTCGTGATATCCCAGGTGTGTATGTCTTTCTTTCTTCACCAGAACACATTTGAAGAAAAATAGAAAAATATCTCAGCTCAGTAGGTCCTTAAAATGCAAGTGAATGGAGATTTCTCTTTTGAAGCACCAAAAATCACAGACAGTCAGCATAAACGTTATCCATACGACACCAGCTATTAAATTAATGTCTTCTAAAGCGACAATTTAGAAGATAAATATTTAAGTACTTTTTTAAACTCTAAATCATGCTTTTGGTCAGCAGCAGTATGCACATGTTGTAATCGCATTGGCATTTGAAACATGCGAGAACTGACACACATGCATCACAGCCAGAAGAGCAGCGCTGTTTACAAGTGAGAAGGAGGAACGCTGTACTGAAGCTTGGTTGGTTTTGGTTTAGATCTGTATTTTTCTGTTTCTTTACTCACAATGGTGCATTTGTGTGCTTATCCTGTATTACGTCATTTGACAAAAGTGATCGTACCGCTTTAGAAGACATTCATTTAACAGCTGGTGTCGTATGGATAACATTTATTCTGACTGTCTGTGATTTTTGGAGCTTCAAAAGAGAAATTCACTTGCCTACTGAGGACCTACTGAGCTGAGATGCAATGCATGCTGGGAACTCGCAAATCAGCAACATTGTTTGATATGAAATTGTTCATCCGGACAACTTTGTTAGGCTAGTTGGGACAACATTTGGGGGAACATTGCTGGTCTAACATGTGTTTTTATGTAGATGCAAAGTAATTCACATTTTGTATGATCTGTGACTTAAAAACACCCATAAGCTGGATAAAATGTAATTTCATTTTTTTTTTACAAAGTTGGCATTTATTTATTTTTTTATTTTTTATTGTTTTAAGCAAAAACCTCAATAGATGTAGTTATTTATGCATAAAACAAATAAATAAATTACAAATAAAATTGAGTTAGAAAAAATACAACTCAATTTGAAGTATATTCTACAAGAAAACAAGTCTTTTATTTGTTTTTATTTGAAAATAAGGCACAAATACTGCTAAAGAAAATGATATTTTGCAGTGTAAACAAGCTGGGTAACCAGCTAGACCATTTTAAACCAGCAAACCACCTAGTTTAAGACAGGGTTAATCCAGGTAGACGTGCCTGTAGCTTTGTTCGGCTCAATGTCCAGCACAGTAAGGGGTAAATTGAGCTTTGCTATTGTAAGTTAGGAGTATTTTATTTTCTCCTCTTTATGTGCTGACGTGACAGCACCCCGGGCTTAGTGTGCGACCCCTCGCTACAGGTGGGTGCGGTGTCCTCCCTGCCGTCAGTGCTGGCTCACTGAGTCTATTCAGGCCTGTGGGCACCAGGAGCAGCCTGCAGATCCATGTTTTGTGTGGTCTGAAAGGAATGGCTGCAGCCCTTCAGGGCTCAGCGACAGGGTTTTTCATGGGGGGTTTTGGAATATGCCAGGTCAGGACAAACACAGCCATTGTGGTTTGTTTAAGATGGCATATTGCCAGCCACCTCATGGCAGATGTATTGAGTGGAATCCACTGTCTGCACATTTCCCTCTTGAACATTTATTGCAAGGTATGTACTGTAAGGGTGTTCTTTTACTATGGGCAATTTTATGCCCCAGGTGTTGATTTTTGTTTAAAATAACAGGTTTCAACATTTTATTTTCTGTTATATGACAGTCACATGTCTTGGAAACTTTTTACTAGGCCTTCATTACAAATATTTGCCACCTTTCAAATACCTTATATATTTAATTTATTATAATAATATATAATAATATTTTATTTTGTTACCTTTGTCCCTATATGTAATCTATATCTTAAAATATAAAAATCCATCAAAAAATATTAATCATTATGTTTAAAACTATGACAATTGAAACAAAGAGTGAAATAAACACAAACCATTTTAATATTTACTGTGTGAAAAGTAGAAATTACGTCATTTCCACCACACCAAAAATTTGCCCCTAATAAAACATTTTCAAAAGTTAGTGTACTTGTT